>NW_022096575.1:0-36937 GCF_006542625.1 Nomascus leucogenys | reverse complement strand
TACCATGACCATCATCTATCTCCAGAACTTTTTCATCATTCCAAACTGAAACTTCATACCCAATAAAAATAAATGTCCTTTCCCTCCTCCTTCCATCCCTTGATAACCACTGTTCTGTTTTCTGTCTCTACGAACTTGACTATTCTAGGTACCTCATATAAGTGGGATTGTACTGTATTTGTCTTTTGGTGACTAGCTTTTTTGCATAATGTCTTCAGAGTAGCATACATCAGTATTTTCCTCTTTTTTAAGGCTAATATTCCATTATACGTATATACCACATTTTGTTCATTCACACAGCAACGGACATATGGACTGTTTCCTCAATGTATGTTACGTTTTTGAATTTTTAAAATGTGGCTTGAATTCCTACAACAGGACATTAAAGGAACAAGAAGCTTAAAAGCGGCCGGGCGCGGTGGCTCACGCTTGTAATCCCAGCACTTTGGGAGGCCGAGGCGGGTGGATCACGAGGTCAGGAGATCGAGACCACGGTGAAACCCTGTCTCTACTAAAAATACAAAAAATTAGCCGGGCGTGGTGGCGGGCGCCTGTAGTCCCAGCTACTCTGAGAGGCTGAGGCAGGAGAATGGCCTGAACCCGGGAAGCGGAGCTTGCAGTGAGCCGAGATTGCGCCACTGCACTCCAGCCTGGGCGACAGAGCGAGACTCTGTCTCAAAAAAAAAAAAAAAAAAAAAAAAAAAATATATATAATATATATATATATAAATTGGGATTTGCCATGAATGTGAAATATTCCATTATAATAATGCCCTAGGCCGGGTGTGGTGGCACGCTCCTGTAATCCCAGCACTTTGGGAGGCCAAGGAGGGCGGATCACGAGGTCAGGAGATCGAGACCATCCTGGCCAACATGGTGAAACCCCGTCTCCACTAAAAATACAAAAATTAGCTGGGCACAGTGGCACGTGCCTGTAATCCCAGCTACTCAGGAGGCTGAGGCAGGAGGAAAGGCAACCTCTGGGGTGTCCCGGGTGTCAGGGATCTGGGAGGCAGGTGGGGCAGTCCCTGGCCCAGATTAGTCAGCCCATCGAGGAATGGGCCACTCCTGCCTGACCTGCTGAGAGAAGGCAGGGAGCACTGGTAGGAGGAGTCACATTGTGTGGGTGCCCACTGCCTGGAGGCTGCCAGTGGGCCTCATGGTGCACAGCCTCCTAGCCACCCAGGAGGTGACAAATTCTATGCTGAGCCAGAGGGAAAAATTTCCAGGAGTCAGGGCTCTCTACTGAAGTTTGAGCAGCACAGGGAAATGACGGGTCTCTCTGTCTTGTCAGGCATCAGGAATTCCTGTTCAAGACCTGTATTCTCTAGAGCCAGCGTGCCAGAGCACTGTGGAGTTAAGAACATGCTACTCCAAAATCTGCTGCTCTGGCTTATTGACTATTTTGAGTTAAAGGCATTTGAAAAATAGCAGGTGCAAGAAGATCATGTGAACCTTCCTTCTGCTTTTTTTTTTTTTTTCTTAAGACAGGGTCTCACTCTGTCACCCAGGCTAGAGTGCAGTGGCAGATCATAGCTCACTGCAATCTTGACCTTCCCAGGCTCAATTGATCCTCCCACTTCAGCCTCCTGAGTAGCTAGGACCACAGCTGCACCACCACACTCAGCTATTTTTAAAATTTTTTATAGTGATGAATGTCTCACCATGTTGCCCAGGCTGGTCTCGAATCCCTGACTCAAGCAATCCTCCTTCCTCAGCCACCCAAAGTGCTGGGATTACAGGTGTAAGCCACCATGCCTGGCCCCTTCTGCTGCTTTTTTTTTTTTTTTTTTGAGACAGAGTCTTGCTCTGTTGTCCAGGCTGAAGTGCAGTGGCGCGATCTTGGCTCACTGCAACCTCCGCCTCCTGGGTTCAAGTGATTTTCCTGCCTCAGCCTCCTGAGTAGCTGGACTACAGGCGCATGACACCATGCCCAACTAATTTTTTGTATTTTTCGTAGAGACAAGGTTTCACTGTATTAGTCAGGATGGTCTTGATCTCCTGACCTCGTGATCCACCTGCCTTGGCCTCCCAACCTTCTGCTTCTTAAAAGCAATAGATGGCCAGGCGCGGTGGCTCATGCCTGTAATCCCAGCACTTTGGGATTACAAGGTGGGTGGATTACCTGAGATCAGGAGTTCGAGACCAGCCTAACATGGTAAAACTCTGTCTCTACTAAAAATACAAAAATTAGCCCGGCGTGGTGGTGCATGCCTGTAATCCCAGCTACTTGGGAGGCTGAGGCAGGAGAATCACTTGAACCCCGGAAGCGAAGGTTGCAGTGAGCCGAGTGCATTCCACTGCAGTGCCACTGCACTCCAGCCCAGGCAACAAGAGTAAAACTATGTCTCAAAAAAAAAAAAAAAAAGCAGTAGATGAAATTCCCATGTAAAAGACATCCCCTCTATACCAGAGGAAAACATCATTCTTATTATCAAGGATGGAAATTTGAGGCTGAGGTAAATCTATACAAACCAACCTCCTTAAACTAACCATTATCTTCCTAGTCACTTCTCTACCCAGTTAACTACCCTACCCCAAGCACAACAGCCTGCTCAGGTTTTCATAATTTACTACCCTTTGTCTAAGTCAGTCTTTGGGTGTTCAACTCTATACTTTTTCTTTTTTGAGACAGTCTCACTGTGTTGCCCAGGCTGGAGTTCAGTGTTGCAATCTCTGCTCACTGCAACCTCTGCCTCCTGGGCTCGAGTGATTCTCCTGTCTCAGCCTCCCGAGTAGCTGGGACCACAGGTGTGCATCACAGTGCCTGGCTAATTTTTTTTTTTTTTTTTTTTTTTTTTAGAGAGACGGGGGTTTCACATCACCATTTTGGTCAGGCTGGTCTTGAACTCCTGACCTCAAGTGATCTGCCTGTGTTGGCCTCCCAAAGTGCTGGGATTACAGGTGTGAGCCACAGTGCCTAGCTGAGTGTTCAATTCTAACTGCATCTTTCGGTCTTCATTTCCTTATGAAGCCTCCTGTGCCACATAAAAACTGTATTAAATAAATTTGGGTGTTTTTCTCCTGTTAATCTGTCTTATGTCAGTTTAATTCTGAGTCCCAGCCAAAAAACCCCAAGATGGTAAGGGATAAAATTTCGCCTCCTCTACAACTGTAAATTCCAATGAAAACACTAATAGTGGCTGGGTGCGGTGATTCACAGTTGGCAATCCCGGCACTTTAGGAGGCCAAGGCAGGCGAGACGGGTGGATCGCTTGAGGTCAAGAGTTCAAGACCAGCCTGGCCAACATGGTGAAACCCCACATCTACCAAAAATACAAAAATTAGCCAGGCGTGCTAGTGAGCACCTGTAGTCCCAGCTACTCGGGAGACTGAGGTGGGAAAATCGCTTCAACCCAGAAGGTGGAGCTGAGATTATGTCACTGCACTCCAGCTTCGGCGACAGAGTGACTCTGTCTCAAAAAAAAAAAAAAAAGAAAAAGAAAGCACTAATAGTAACATCTACCACATTTGTCAAATGCACATTTTGTGGCAGGAACTGCTCGAGACTTTTTCCATCCACCCATCATCGCAGACCTTAGGACTGCCTTGCAAGGAAGGCATCGTCTCAGTCCTGCTGTCAGAGCTGCAGAGGTGGAGATTCATAGGCAGAGAGGCTTCACTAAGGGAAGCCAGCCAGTAGGGAACACTGGCCCCCTCCTAGGGGCATTGCCGTGGCAGCCCCCCAACCCCACTCACACTGCAGGATCCTGATCACCCTTTCATCCCCAACCCCAGCCCCAGCCTTGAGAAAGCAGGGAGAATGGGCTGTGGCTCAGGCTGGATGTGAAATGGGAGCTCTGACCCAAGAGGACAAGGCAGGGCCAACTGGCTTCGGGGGACACAGTGGCCAAGGGCCACCATCCTCCTCTCACTCACCCACTGCACAGAGAGCCTGGTGTAGGAGGCACTCTCAGACACTGGCTAGTGCAGCGATTCCGGAACATGTCTGAATGTCAGGCTCAGGGGAGCATTTTAAAAAATACAGACTCCTGGATAAGTGATTTGGGTTCTGTAGATCTGAGCTGAGGTGTGGAGGTGGAGGGGCAGGAATGTGCAGTTTGAAGCCTCTGACAGTTCTGATGCATAGACAAGTTTAAGAACCTGGGGTTGATACAACCCCCTCACCAAGAGTCAAGAAAACTAGAACTTAGATGACAGATGTGTTCTTCCTAGTTGTATAGTAGGAAGTGACAGTCAAGATTCAGATTTGAACCCAGGTGGGCCTAGCCACCAACATTAGACTGCCCCTCTTGGGAGGAGAAGGCCAACTTCAACACCAACCATATCTCTGGAGGTGGGACTAACGTCTGAGCCTGAGACTAACAGAAAAAGCCTCAAGGCAAAAGATGGACTTAAATATATAAATGTAGTTGAAATTTCTGGAAAACTCACTTCCAAAAAAATAAAAATCCATGAAAAATAAAAAGGATAGCAAATTAGAAGCGGTATTTGCAGCAAATAATACACAGCGTTAATATACCTATCATCTATCCATCTATTTGTTCTCTCTTTTTTTTTTTTTGTGAGATGGAGTCTCGCTCTGTCACCCAGGCTGGAGTGCAGTGGCGTGATCTCGGCAACCTCCGACTCCCTGGTTCATGTGATTCTCCTGCCTCAGCCTCCCGAGTAGCTGGGATTACGGGCACACACCACCACACCCAGCTAATTTTTGTAATTTTAGTAGAGACGGGGTTTCACCATGTTGGCCAGGATGGTCTCGATCTCCTGACCCCATGATCCACCCGCCTCGGCCTCCCAAAGTTCTGTGATTACAGGTGTGAGCCTGTAATCTCTTTACCTTGATAGTCCATTCAACTGGATCAAGATATCTTCCAGGTTTTAATTGGCTAAGTAAGCAAAGAGCTTAACTGTGCACACAATAATTAGTAAATGAATATTTAATGGAGAATGTTTAATCTGGTCAGTAAGGCTTTAAAATGTAAATTAAAACAGTGTACCATTTAAAACTATATTATTATATATGTACATACTGTCAAAGTCAAAATAAAAATGTAGAGATGAATCTCTAAATTTAACATTTTATCTCAGAAGCAACAATTGCAATTTGGGGCATACACACAGACTGGGTGGTCTTTAGTACAGCCAAAGAACAAAGAGATGTTTGGGGGTTTTATGAAAAGGAGAATTGTTTTGAAAGATAGTTCATTGGTGCTAGTAAGGTTTTGGGGATGCCAAGTGCTGACTGGTGAGTGAAGGTGGTGGGTAAAGCTAGCCTTAGAGTTGCAGCAGGTTGTTTCAGTAACCATCAGATAAAACTAGTTTCAGGTTTCAAGAGGCAGTTTCAGCAGCCAAGCTTGTGGAAAATGTACTTATTGAAGCGAAGTTATGTGTCCCAAGTGCTTTTCCCCCCAACCCATTGACTCTGATTTAGTTGAGTATGGCAAGAATGACCCAATTTGTACAATCAACTTTCACAATATATACATATATAAATTTGTAGGAAAGGATTGGGAAGGATATACATGGTGGCAGAATTGTCTAATTTTCTTTTAATATCCATTCTTTCCCCCTTAAAAAAAAATTAACCAAGCACTTGTATTATGGGGGGAGCTGGGGTTGGAGAAGCTGCAAAATGCTCAGTTTAAAAACTACACTGCATAGCCTCCCTGTGGATAAGGGTGGCCAATTAGAAATAAACTGATATCAGGCCGGGTGCAGTGGCTCACGCCTATAATCCCAGCACTTTGGGAGGCCGAGGTGGGTGGAGCACCTGAGGCCAGGAGTTCGAGACCAGCCTGGCCAACATGGTGAAACCCTGTCTTTACTAAAAATACAGAAATTAGCTGGGCGTGGTGGTGCACGTTTGTATTCCCAGCTACTTGGGAGGCTGAGGCAGGAGAATCACTAGAACCGGGAGGTGGAGGCTGCAGTGAACCAAGATCGTGCCACTGCACTCCAGCCTGGGCAACAAAGTGAGATTCCATCTCAAAAAAATAAAAAAAATTTAGAAAAGAAATAAAGCGATATCATAGGGTAGGGGGACTTTAGGGAAAGCTCTTTAGAGAGAGGCTGATTCATCTGGGAAAAACCATGGCATTGCTCCTCCAGCCTTCTCCTTATTGCCTAGAATGCAGGCATGATGGCTGGAGCTCCAGGGACAACATTAGTCTACGTGGAGACCTTAGGGACGAAGCCATAAACTGAAAATGGGTTCTTCATGACTAATGAGCATGGGCCCACCATGCTAGCCCTGAAATGCTATGTGCAGACTTCTTTTACGTGAAGAAAACAAATCCTATCTTGTTTAAGCCTATGCTATTTTGGTTTTCTGTTATATGCAATTGAACCTAAACTTAACTGATACACACACCAAACCTCTGTGGAAGTGTAAATGGGACTTTCACACTTCAGTTTCTTTTTTTTTTTTTTTTTTTTTGAGACGGATCCTTGATCTGTCACCTAGGCTGGAGTGCAGTGGCACCATCTCAGCTCACTACAAGCTCCGCCTCCTGGGTTAATACCATTCTCCTGCCTCAGCGCCCCCACCCAGTAGCTGGGACTACAGATGCCCGCCACCACACCCGGCTAATTTTTTGTATTTTTAGCAGGGATGGGGTTTCACCATGTTAGCCAGGATGGTCTCGATCTCCTGACCTCGTGATCCGCCTGCCTCGGCCTCCCAAAGTGCTGGGATTACAGGCATGAGCCACTGCGCCCGGCCCACACTTTAGTTTCTATGCTATGCTCTTGCTTGCATTTATTATTTTCGTCTTTTACAATAGACATGTGTTTGTGTATTACTTGTATAAACATCTGTTTTGGAGTGCCAGCCCCACCACTCCCTAGCTCTGTGACCCTGTGCAGTCAATTTCTCTGAGCCTATTTCCTCATGTAAAATGGGCATGATGATAATAGAACTTATCTCATTTGGTTATTGCAGAGCTTAAATTAGCTAATGTACATAAAATTCTTGGTACAGTGTGTGGCTTACAGCTACTGCTGTACTACATTTTGCTACCACCTAGGCACTGGTGGTGGCAGAACCAATTAGAAAAACCCAGGACATGTTGTTGAGTAAAAAAGCAGGTTGCAAAACTGGCATGGGGGTGTGATCCCTTTTGTGAAAAATTATTTTTATGTCTACATCTATATGTATATCTATGCACATTATACATATAGATAGATGTGTATATCCAGAGATGCCTGCAGGAATGGTTGGCCAAATGTTAGTAGTGGTAATTCCTGGGTAGTAGAATTTTTGCTTTCTTCTGAATGGTTGAAAGATAGCATGTATTAACTTTTGAGCAGGAAAATAAAAAAAAAAAAGAAAGAAAAACCCTTTGGAAAACAATGTTCCAGTTATCATACCAAGAATCATTAAAGCCTTCATACCTTTTGACCTATCTCACTCTTGAGAATTGACCTGAGGAAATAATTCAAATGAAGGAAGAAGCCATGTACACAAAAGCATGCACTACAGCAATATTTATTATAGGAAAATTGAGCAACCATGTAAGTGACTTACATTAGGGTAATGATGATTAAATTATTCACTCATTGGAACGTTGTGCAACAATTAGAATAAGATGATGACCATGTAGCAATGTGGAAAACTGCTTATGACAAGAGAATTGAAAGGGGCAGAATGCAAAATTAGATCTGGGCTAGGGTCACATCTGGGTAAAAATATGGCATGCATTTGGACTAGGACTGGAAGGGAACACAGGCAAATAAGGCAAATAAAAACAATGTAATTTGTTGGGACCACTGATTATGGGTGATCCTTTTTTCTTTTTCATTTAGAATTCTGTCCAATATTTCTATTTTGTTATTTGTTTCATAATAATAATTTTAAAATTGGCCTTAAAAATCCCCTCAGGGAGAAGGGGCAGCAGGGAGAGAAAGATAAAAGGGAGACCTAGGATTCTCCCAGGAGGGGGTCGGCTAAGTAAGAGAAGCTCAGACGTAATGTACAAGACATGGAAATTAGACTGAGTTCCAGCTCAGTCTTCTACCTAGGTGGTCCCAGAGGTTGTATCCCCTTTGCTTTCTGACTTGGCAGTGATCAATCAGATGGACAAAACAGTTGCCAAGGCAGTATTGATGATAAAGCTAGGATCAAGAATGCTCTTTAGGCCAGGTGCGGTGGCTCACGCCTGTAATCCCTGCACTTTGGAAGACCAAGGTGGGCGGATCACGAGGTCAACAGATTGAGACCAGCCTGGCCAACATGGCGAAACCCCATCTCTACTAAAAATACAAAAAAAAATGAGCCAGGTGTGGGGGCATGCAATTGTAGTCCCAGCTACTTGGGAGGCTGAGGCAAGACAATCGCTTGAACCTGGGAGGCAGAGGTTGCAGTGAGCCAAGATCAAGCCACTGCATTCCAGCCTGGGGGACAGAGCAAGACTCTGTCTCAAAAAAAAAAAAAAAAAAAAAAAAAAGGAATGCTCTTCAAGTTGGAATCATCTGGAAAAATTGATCATGCTTGCTATTGATGAGGTTGAGAAAAGAGCACTAGCAGGCTGGCAAAAGTGGTGTGAATTGGGCAGGCTTCCTGGCGGGTAGTCTGGCATTGTGTATCCAAACAAAGGATGTGCAAATCCTTAGAGTCAGCAATTCCACTTCTTGAGATTTAACCTAAACCTAAGAAAATGATCAAACCATTGCATAAAAATATTTATATAACATGTTCATCACAGAGTTTATATTTATCAAAAATTAAGCGGGGTGCAGTAGCTCACGCCTGTGATCCCAACACTGGGAGACTGAGGCAGGAGGATCACTTGAAGCCAGGAGTTCAAGACCAGCCTGGATGGCTGGGCGCGGTGGCTCACACCTGTAATCCCAGCACTTTGGGAAGCTGATGCTGGTGGATCATGAGGTCAGGAGTTCAAGACCAGCCTGGCCAAAATAGCGAAACCCCATCTCTACTAAAAATACAAAAATTAGCCAGGCGCAGTGGCAGGCACCTGTAATCCCAGCTACTCCAGGAGGCTG
Source organism: Nomascus leucogenys (assembly GCF_006542625.1). Classification (NCBI taxonomy): domain Eukaryota; kingdom Metazoa; phylum Chordata; class Mammalia; order Primates; family Hylobatidae; genus Nomascus; species Nomascus leucogenys. The sequence goes on along the minus strand of NW_022096575.1, from coordinate 27,973 downwards.
AGGCAGGAGAATCGGTTGAACCTGGGCAGCAGAGGTTGCAGTGAGGCGAGATCACGCCAATGCACTCCAGCCTGGGTGATAGAGTAAGATTCCATCTCAAAAAAAAAAAAAAAAAAAAAGACTAGCCTGGGCAACATAGTGAGACTGCATCTCTGTAAAAAATCTAAAAATTAGCTGGGCACGCTGGTGTGTATCTGTAGTATCAGCTACAAAGGGGTAGAGAACTGAGGTAGGAGGATCACTTGAGCCTGGGAGGTTGATGTTGAATTGTTTGAACCTGGGGGGCAGAGGTTGTAGTGAGCCAAGATTGCACCACTGCACTCCAGACTGGGCAAGGGAGAAAGACTCTGTCTCAAAAAAAGAAAAAAAAAAAAAAGGAACTGGAGGCTGAGTGCAGTGGCTCACACCTGTAACCCCCGTAATCCCAGCACTTTGGGAGGCCAAGGGGGGAGGATTGCTTGAGCTCAGGAGTTCAAAAGCAGTGTGAGTTACATGGCAAAACCCTGCCTCTACAAAAAATTTAAAAATTAGCCAGGTGTGGTGGTTCCAGCTACTCAGGAGGCTAAGGTGGGAACATTGCTTGAGTCCAGGAGGTTGAGGCTGCAGTGAGCCAGGACTGTGCCACTGCACTCCACTCTAACCTGGGTGACAGAGATGAAAAAAAGAAAAGAAAAAAGAAAAAAAGAAGGAAAGAAAGAGAAAATAAAAGAAACTGGGAAAACAACATTTTTTGCCATAACCATGCATTAGTACACTATGGAGCCACACTGTGATCCCAACACTGAAAAATTGGATCTAGATATAAATTTACCATGGAAAGACACTCAGTACATATTAGATAAGACAAGAAAGCTTCAAAGCAAGATGTGTATTATCCCATTTTTGTAAGATTGTGTATCTAAATACATTAATTTGCATATCAGAATTTCTGCTAAGATACACACCAGAATCTTAACAATGGCTAATCTTTGAATGGTGGGATTACAAACTGAATCAGACAGTTTAGTCTCAATTATGGTGCAGCAACCACTGGAAAGTCTACTGGTCTACAATGGCAGGGGTTAATTTCTCTCTACTGTTCATGTCTATTGTGGCTGGCTGCTCTGACCATCTTCTTCACCCTGGGACCTAGGCTGACAAACCAGCCTCCATGTGAACATTGCAGGTCACTGCAACAGACAGCTGATGGACCACCCACCGGCTCTTACAACCAGTGCCAGGCAAGTTTTGTGGCCCTTCCAGGTTCAACAAGGTAGGGGTATATAATCCTCCCCAGGCCCTCAGGTGAGGCTCATGCCAAGGAGGGGTAGCAAACATTTTGGACATGATACAATCTACCACACAAGTGATTTCATTCTATTATTTAAAGTTCTTTTCTTTGCAGAAGGGTGGGAGAGGAGATGTGAACGGTCTCACGGGCATGATGCCAGCTACGAGGGGCTGGCGAGCTGATGTGGGAGGATCACTTGAGCCTAGGAGTTTGAGGCTGCAGTGAGTTGTGATCGTAACATTGTACTCCAGCCTGGGGGACACAGTGAGACCCTCACCCTCCCTGTCCCTAAATCTGAGAGGTCTGGACTTTGCCTAATTTAAGAGGCAGACCACTTGACCTGGACCTACAGCAAGGAGAAAACAACGATGGGACAGAAAGTTCTGGATGCCCAGAAGTGTTATGCCAGGACTTCTACTTATTCTACTTATGCTTATAGGACTTGAGTCGAGTTAGAGAGCCTCCATGAATGTCCCTATCTGTAAGATGGAAATGAAAAGAGCCGTCCTGTTGACCTCACACAATTCGGCAGCGGGGAGGGGTGGCTCAGTTGGAGGGCATTCAAATGATCAGTGCTCTGTCTGCACGCAGAGGGTTTGGTGCTTCAAGCTGTAACCACATACCCACATGTACTATAAGTCCCCAACTTCATCACCAAACCAGGGTTGTTCACCCCTTTTACTTGCGTCCATGTAGGGCAGGTGAAAAGATGACAACCCAGGTCCCACTACGGGGGAGGAGAAGCCCCCTGATGGATGAGTCATGGAAGGGCTAGGATGTGGAATGAAGGCCCCCTTCCCACTTTGTCACAGGACACTGGAAATAGCCATGTCCCCCTTTCCTCCTGCCCCCAGCTCCTGGCATGGAAGGCAAGAAATGATTGTAATCAGGGGTTCCCAAAAGGGAATGATCATTAGGGCCATCTATGAGCATTGAAAAACTAGATTCCCGGGCTCCACCTCCAGGAGCTTCTGATTCATCTGGTGAAGGAAAGACCAGACTGAGTCACAGAAGGTGATCTGTGCCACCCCCACTTCACCCTGGCTCCTACCCAGCTCCTCTGCACGGGCCTTATGAGGTGTCGTGGCAGGGAGGGCCCAGACGTCTCAAGTGGCACAAGCCCTGGCAGCTGGGAGAAACCTGAGTGGTCCCAGGTTATCTGATGGCGCACTTGCCTTGGCCCGGTGCTCACTTCTTGAATGTCAAGATCAGGGGAAGTCTCAGGAAGCAGCTCCCCGAGCAGCACGGGTCACCCCACAGGCTGCCCCAGGGCCAAGCTTTCCAGTGCAGCAGGGGCAATGGAGGTGGTAAGAAAAGGGTATCTCCTGTCTTGCTCCTAGTCCCTCCAAACCAAACATGCCCCTGGCTCCCATCACCTGCCTGCACACCTTGACTGAGAAGCCTGGAATTAATCTCTTTACACATCTGTCAACATGGCAGTGAGTGCCTTGAGGGCCAGGACAGGTCTTGTTCCTCCCTGCCGCCCAGTGCAGTCCCTGGCACACCATTTGTGCTTGCTTAATATTTCATGAATAAAGGAGAGGTAGTAACACTTACCACGTTACCACAGGATCAAGGAAGGACTGATATTCACACCCACTGGGCACAGGGAAACGCACGTGCTTACCTGAGAGGTGGGGAGGCCCCATTCTTGGTCACTCAGCTAGTGGCTGAGCTTAGCATGGCTCATTTGGCAGTGATACTAGATTACTTCTGGCATCATGGTACCCTATGACATAAGGTATGAAACTTATGGAGCCTCTTCCCAGGAAAATGCCCCTCCCCACTCCCTCTGTCTCACACATATAACATACAACTTCCAGGTTAAGAGTATCACCCCTTCACCAGGCACAATGGCTCACATCTGTATCCCAGCACTTTGGGAGGCTGAGGTGGGAGGATCACTTGAGCCCAGGAGTTTGAGACCAGCCTGGGAAATATAGGGAGACCGTATCTCCACAAAAACTTTAACAATTAGCCAGGCATGGTGGTGCACACCTGTAGTCTCAGCTACTCGGGAGGCTGAGGTGGGAGGATCGCTTGAACCTGAAAGGTCACAACTACAGTGAGCTGTGGTCATGCCATGGCATTCCAGCTTTGGCGACACAGTGAAGCCGTCTCAAAAAAAGAAAAAAAAGTATCATCCCTTAAAAAAATGGAAAGTTCTTTTTTAATGGAGAAAGGCTAAAATTATCTATAATCATGATATGTAGTTAATGAATTTATTTATTTTGAGATGGCGTCTCGCTGTCACAGGCTGGAGTGCAGTGGCACAATCTCGGCTCACTGCAACCTTTGCCTCCCTGGTTCAAGCAATTCTCCTGCCTCAGCCTCTCGAGTAGCTGGACTATAGGCACATGTCACCACGCCCAGCTAATTTTTGTATTTTTTTTTTTTTTTTTGGTAGAGAAGGTGTGTTGCCATGTTGGCCAGGCAGGTCTTGAACTCTTGACCTCAAGTGATCCACCTGCCTCAGCCTCCCAAAGTGCTGGGATTACAGGTGTGAGTCACTGCGCCCGGCCTGATGTCTACAACTTTTAAATTATTCAGAAAAAAAATTATACAGACATCTAAAGATGAGGTAAATGTGGCCAAAAATTAACAATTGATGAATCTATAGGGTAACCACAAAGTATGGAAACTTTTTTTTTTTAAATTTTTTGGAAGCAGAGTCTCGCTGTGTTGCCCAGGCTGGTCTCAAACTCTTGGGCTCAAGTGATTCTCCCATCTTGGCCTCCCCAAGTGCTGGCATGAGCCACCCCGTCTGGCCTATCATATTTTTCTATAGATTGAAGATGTTCTTGATGGCATTATGAATATTTGCCTATTTCCAGACTTTACAGCTACATAGTAGACAAAGGTTATAGGGCCTCCAATGAACTATTCTTTCATCTTTTCTGTAGGTCTGAAATCCTTCAAAATAAAATGTAGGGAGTGGGGGAAGGAATTTCAGCCCTAGGCTAAGCTTCTAGTCCTGAAATCAGGATTCCATGCTCTAGGAAGGAGCTCAAAGGAGAGGACCACAGTCAAGACAGGCTCCAGATGTATTTATTAGGCTATTTAAATAGAACCTTGTGACCATTTCTGTAGGTAAAAGGACAAAGAAGAATTACAAACACTTTGGGTCTTTCCTGAATTCTCTCCCCTTTCTCTGGTCAACTCCACCCACCTTCACTCTTAAAGGAAAGGCACAGGGGGAAGGAAGTCAGTGAGGGGGCTCAGGAGAGTCTGTGTGGCTCCTACCACCCCAAACATATTCTGGTTTCCCGAAGAAAAGAGGCAAGGCTTGCTCTGATCTTTCCCAGTTCTCAGAGTCCAGCAGGCCGCTGTGCTGGACACATACATGGATCCACCAACATGTATCAGTCCTTCTGTGTTCTCTCCTGCATGGTAGAGGCTGGAAGCCTAAGAACTATATTCCTCAGAATTTCCTGCCAGCCAGGATTTGCTTTAAAGTCCACTAATGAGAGGCACGTCTAGAAACCATGATTCCTTTTCCAGCAGTGGCAGACAGTAGGCATGAGGTTTTCTAGCATCTTCTGAGCACTTTCCAGTACATCATCTGCTTTTGTGCTGCTGGAAGCTGAGACCATCAGCAGGAGTTTTCTGTGCCTCCTGCACGTTGCTGATTTCTGACAGTTGCTACTGGCTTTCTCCAATTTTCACTTCTCTATCCCTTTCAGTGGTTTTATAAATACTTCATTCCTATAGTAGATCCCTTCCTGCTTATATTAATAATACCTAGAGGGGACATGGTTTTCCTGACTCATCCAGCTGTCTTAGGACCTTACTCCAAAGTAAGGAAGGCTTCTCTTGGGGAGGTAATTGCCTATAGAAAGATTTCCAAACACTGTCCATTATTTGATGCCAAGAAGGTAAACAGAAGCTGATGTGGGTGGTAAGCAATTCCCAGCCATGGAACACATGCTGGACTGTGAGTCCTGAGAAGCTGAATGGGATGCCAGTTCCCCGATCAGAAATGTCCTCCCATCTACCTCACTGCTGCCATTCCCCTGGGGATGCCAGGGCTGGGCAGTGACCACATGGAGCAGAGACGGCACCCGACAATGCAGAAGAGATGTCTGCAGTACCGACCCAGCTCTCAAAACCCACCTGGCATTACCCTGGAACACAGGAACATTTTGTCATCCTCCTGGCACAGGGGAGGGGGTTCTCTGCTGCCAGGCCTCTTGGAGCTGAGGCAGGAGGGTCAGCAAGACAGAGTCCAGCACAGCCAGACCCTCCCAGGAACACTGAAGGCCCCTGGAAAACCAAGAGGCCTGAAGGTGACTACTTCATCTTACCAATTTCAAGCCCATCCCCCAGCAGGGCCAAGCCCCCAGCACCTGCAGGCCCCTCCTTACCAGTCAGTCTTTCTCACTTCTCCTGGGTCTGTGGAGAGCTGTAGTCAGGGCTCCTTGGGATGCCTCAGTCCCCTCTGCCCAGCACCCCCCAACACACCTGTGATCCAGCTAGAGTAGGCCCCGCTCAAGCAGCTCCTGCACCTCCTTGTTCACTCCAAACATGTCCCACAGGGTCAGCTGGGGCTCAAACTGCTGCCAGTGCTGGCGAAGCCAGAGGGTCAGAGGTGGGGAGCTGGCCTGGCTACTCTGGGCCATGAAGTTGGGGTGTGGTGAGAGGTGGGGGAGGGTCCAGTCCAGCATGGAGATCTCAGCAGCTGACATGCGTGAAACCAGAATCAGGCCAATGGGCCAGCAGGGAGGAGGGCACCTTCACTCCTGTTCCACTGAGGCTGGAACCCAGCTTCCAGCCAAGCCAGGCCTTCCTCTATGCCTCCTCTCTTCCCTCCCCTCTCAGCCAGCTCTAGCCGGGCTTTATGGCTCTGCTTTATCCAGAGCAGCTCTGGGTTTGCTTGATCATTATCTACTGTGCTTCCTATGAGAGGTTTCGGTGCTCCCTAAAAACAAGTGGAAACCCTTTATCTATCTATTGCTTCACAGAGCTCAGAAAATTGAGGTTGAGAGAGGTGAAAGGATTTGTGTCCAAGGCTGCAGTAAAACGAGGGCTGGAACTTGGGTCTCCGCAGCCCTGGTCTAGGGTTCTTAGCTATGCACCACTGCTCACTGCTTCTGCCCATCAGGCCTCAGCTGGACCCGGGCCCCACTTCTAGCTGCCAATCTCACAGAAATTGGAAGTATATGTGTGTGGGGGGGGTGGCAGGGAGGGGGCATTGATTCTGCAAGACTTAGGAGGGAGTGGTGTGCAAGAATCCCAAGTCCTTACCTGGTGAGTGATCCCCACATCGGTGCGTAGCCCCAGGGCCAAAACTTCCTCCAGCCTCAAAGAAAAATCATCAAGGAGTCTTAGAGAGGAGGCCTGTGTTCCTCCCATTCTCCAAATTCTACACTGGGATGCATTTAGAAGAGGCTAACAGGGACCATACAGTATGTGGCAAGGCAGGGGCCAGGGCAAGACAGGAAATAAAAGATGTACAAATAGAGGTGGCCTTGGGGTATGGGGACCCTGGGGGAGAGCCCTGTGCCCTTGGATGCTCACAGCTCCAGCCTGCCCAGGGGGACACGCTTCCGGGTGCCATGGCCAAACAGCATCACCTCCTTCATCCAGTTGTCAGGCTCCAGTGTCTGGATCCGAGCCTCCCGGGTGTGGCCTCCAGCCCCCTGGGGCATAAATCGCCCATGGGCCCCTGACAACATCAACAACCATCCCCACATTAATGGGTGTTAATACTATGTGCTTACCAGATTTAAATCATGTGGTTCCTGGAGCAACTGCCTCTAACACACTGGAAATGTAAATTCTTTTTCTTTTCTTTTCTTTCTTTTTTTTTTTTTTTTTTTTGAGGTGGTGTCTCACTATGCTGCCCAGGCTGGTCTTTGATGCCTGGGGTCAAACGATCTTCCCACCTCAGCTTCCCAAGTAGCTCAGATTAGAGGCACGTGACACTAGGCCTTTTTTGTTTTTTCTCTTTTTTTTTTTAAATCATCTATCCCAAAATGCCAAGACATATAAATTCTTGGGCTCTCCTCTAGCCCTGTCCAATTGGGAATTCTGAGGGTGGGGCCCAGCAGCCTGGCTTTTAACAAGCCCTCCAGGAGATTCTCATACACACTAAAGGCTGAGAACCGCAGTGCAAGGTGCGACATTAAGCCCCTTACAATTCATGCTCAACGGTTCTATAGGGAGGTATTATTTTTTGCCACATTTTACATATGAGAAAATAGAGGCTTGGAGAGGTTAATGTGGCCCAAGTTCACTCAGCCACGACATTCCTCTCCTGAGTCATCTTTTCTGTAGTTCACGGGACTCACCAGGCCCAATGCCAAGGTACTGACCACACTGCCAGTAAGTCCAATTGTGGGTACTGAGCGCTCCCTGCGGGGAGGGAGGAAATAGTGCAGAGTGAAGAGGGCGGGCCTCGTTTTTGACTCAGGTAAGGGGCCCCAGGTTAGAATGTCCCACCATCTCAGCCAGGATCCTTCTCTTCAGAAGGTCACAATGCCCCGTTCACACTGCAGTCTGCCCATCCTCCACCTCCAGCCGTCGGCCCCAGAACTTACATTCCGGGCAAAGTTGGAGACCTCATACTGGTGGAAGCCAGCCTCTCGAAGAACGGCCCGGCCCCTCTGGTACATCTCAGCTGTGAGCTCCGGGTCAGGGGCTGGAAGGGCACCCCGCTGCACCTGGGCGAAGAGTGCGGTTCCCCGCTCCAGGGACAGCTGGTAGAGGGAGAGGTGGTCATCACAGTGGTGCAGCAGTTCCTGCAGCTGCCCAAGCCACGGCCCCACCTGCTGTGCAGGCAGCCCCAGCATCAAGTCCACAGACACGCGCCCGGGAAAGAGGCGCCGGGCCTCTGCCAGCGTCCGCAGAGCATCGCAGGCCGAGTGCGTCCGTCCCAACAGCCGGAGCTCAGTGTCATCTAGGGACTGGGAAAAGAGGGTGGGTGTAAGCATACCAGCAGCTCAGCGAGAGACAAGAACGCTCACCCCATTGTAGACACTGATACAGGGAGAACGCAGCATGTGGCAGGCAGCTGGAAGGCAGGAGGGGGAAGGTCAAGCTGGCACCAACAGCTGCCGTTCACAGAAGGGTCGCTATGTGCCAAGCTCTTTTATGTGGTGTCTAATTTAATCTTTGTAACCCTCCAATATTAGTTCTAATTTACAGATGAGAAAACTGAGGTTCAGAGGTGTTAAGTAACTTGCCCAAGGCCATACAGTTGCAAAGTTCGACCTGGAATTTAGGACTGTCTGACTCCAAAATCAACAGTCTTTATTTACTTTACTTTTCAATTTTAAATAATTCTAACCTATAGAAAAGTTGAAAGAAAATCACAAAAAAACCCTTCATCTAGATTCACCATTTGTCCATACTTGTTTCTCTTTAAACATACATACCTGTTATTATGCTGAATCATTTAACAGTAAATTATAAATCAGCACTGTCCAAAAGAACTTTCTGCAATGGTGGAAATGTTCGTATCTGTACTGTCCAATATGATAGGTAGTAGCCACATGTGGTTATTTAAATTTAAGTGAATTAAACTTAACTTACCACATTTCAAATGCTCACTAGTCTGTGGCTAGTGGCCACTATATTGAATAGCAGTTATAGATATTATACTCCCTAACCTCTAAATACTTAGGTGTGTATTTCCTAAAGAACAAGGACATTCTCTTACATAACTGCAATCCAATTACAGAGTTCAGGAAATGCAACACTGACACAACACCATTACATAATACATTGTCATATTCAAATTTGGCTAATGGTCCCAATAACATCTACTGTAGTAATTTCCTCCTTCTTCCCCAGTCAGGGGCCACACATTGTATTCAGCTGTCTCTTGTCTCCTTTAGATTCTCAGCCTTTCTTTGTCTCTCATGACATTGGCATTTTTGAAGAATACAGGCCAGTTGTTTAAAATGAATAATTTAATGAATTTAAATAAATTATGATTATTTACGAATTGTAATTATTTAAATGAATTATTTAAAATGAATAATTTCTAGAGATTGGTTGTATAACACTGTGCTTATAGTTAACAGTGCTGTACATTTAAAAACCTGTAAAGAGGGTAGATCTCGTGCTGTCTGTTCTTACCACAATAATTTTGTAAAAGTCTCTTAATTCAGGGTTTCCTGACAATTAGATTCAAGATATGCACTTTGGGGTAAGAATATCTTAGAAGTGATGTGTTTCTGTCAGCCTATTCCATCAGAACAAAGCCCACAACCTGGAAGTCCTACGGAAATATCAGAGGTCAACCTGAGAGGACTAGGTTTCTCCCTACTTAAAAACCTTCAATGGCTCCCTATCATTACTAGGACAAAACCCACACTCCTTGGTAGGCACCAAAGGTTTTGGACTCTACCTTGCAGCCTTGTCTCCAGCCTCTCCAGTCACAAGGAATGACTCACAGCTCCCCCAAAACATGCCAGGCTCTTCCACGTCCTGTGTCATTTCCTCCACACCCCCTCACCTGGTGAACTCCTCCTCTTCATTCAAACATCATCTCCTCCAGAGAAGTTTCAGTGATTTCATCAGAGTGACCCCCCTTCAGGCTGTACTCTAGAAGCCTTTTATAGAGACCCCCTTTACAGGTGACATTTACCATGCTGCAATAATTTGGCTACATGTCTGCATCCCCCGTGTCTCCAGTCATGTAGCAAATCTTTTTGACCACCATATGTGCCAGGCACTATGGTAAGTGCTCGAAATAGAACAGCCACACCTGATCCCTTTCTCATAAAGTTTGTGGTCTATGACAGCAGCAGACAATTAAGGAGTTACAAAAGTGTCGCACTAGGCCCTACTGTGTCCCTGGCACCCAGAAGGTGCTCAATCAACGTTTGCCCAGTGAATGAATGTGACCAAAGAGGAGATGGCACTGAAGGGCGGGGTGCACTGGGATGGGGTGGGTGCCATGGGTTACCTGGAGGCCTATAGACAACCTGTTGACCCCTGCTGCCCCGAACTCTGCCAGTCTGGAGCCGGAGCTGAAGTAGGATTAGCCTCCAATGTGACTTCCGAGTCTGCAGGCAGGTGGGCTGTCTGTGCCACAGCCTCCAGGACAGCAGCCAACGTGTGGGGACTGGCTAGACTGGGGGTCCCCCACCAAAGAACACAGACTCCACCCTGGGGAAAGAGGATGGAGAAATGAGACCTGGGGGAGCCCTCTGGGTTGCCTGCACCTATCCCCCACCACTCCTCCAAATATTTCCCAAAACGCTGCCTACAGCCCCCACTACCCACCATTGCACCCCGCTGAGCCGCAGCAGCGTCTGCGCTTCGGTCACCAGACACTTCTGCATGGCAGCCTCCTCCACGCGGCGAGGGATGTACTTGAAGTTGCAGTAACTGCAGCGCTTCTCGCAGTAAGGCCACTGGGGGCAGTGAGTGCACGTGCGCGGTGAGCGCTGCCCTGGCCACTTCCAGGGTTCAGTCGCACATATCCCCAACCCCACCCCACCCTATCCCGAGGTCCTTCCACAGTAGCTAGGACATCTAAGCCACACAACTCCCCAAGGCAGGTCGCACTGGGGTGATTACATCCACTTCAATGTGAGAAAACTGAGGCTCACTCCTTTGTTAGGCTGCCTCTTCCAACCAGCAGACGTCAGGAAGGAACTCAACCCAAGCTCTTTCTGGGATCATGTAAGTTTCATACAATTTTCCTGTGGGCCATTTTCCCAGCTACCGAATCAGAACACTGCTCTTAAAAAAAATCTGTCTTGCTAAGAGGAAAATTGTTATGAAATTTGAACCATTTGGTCAGAGTCACCGAGCCGGTGAGTAGGAGAGACTTCAGGTTTCTGGACCAAGTCATTTCCCTGCCAAGGCACAAGGTCCCATCCCAGACCTCGTACGGGGGCACGGAAACACGGCAGGCGGGTTCACAGAGTGACAAACCGCCACCTGGGTTTTGGACCGCCACGGTCACAGCCACGGCTGCGGCCACACACCGTGGGCTCCGCCCCCGCCCCTACTCACGTGTACGTAAAGCGCCGCGCGCCGGCCCGCAGGCTCAGGACTCGGGGACTCTCCTGCGTTCTCCACGCAGCGGCTCCTCTGGGCCGCTCTGGCTGCTGCCGCCCAGACGCCGGCCCAGGCTCCGGGGAACGCCATGGCTCCCAGCGCAGCGCGGGGCACGGACCCCAACAGGAGACGCGCGCAGGGATCACTGTGAGTGCGCAGCCGGCGGAAGGAAGAGGGGCTGCGTGACCGCGCGACGAGAGGGCCCGGGCCCGGGGCTGCGGCGCCACCTGCCGGGCGCCCGGGCGCTCACCGCGGCCGCCTGTCGGTTCTTTCCCCAGGCCGCGGGGCGGGCTGCCTGCCTTTTGGCACCTTGTGCCCGGGCGAGTTCCCGGACCCATCCAGGAGCTCTTAGATCGTTCAGTCAATTCCTTGACATTTGATGTGCCTGGCTCAGAACTGGGCGCTGGGGACATCTAGGTGCATAAAGCCAGGTTGCATTCTGACAGGAGAGAGGCAAGCCAACCGGCCAGGACAGGCAAGACGTATTAATTCCGTGCCTGCTGGACACCGGAGCCGTGTGCCTCAGTGCTGTGAGGTCATCTGTTGTAAGAGTGTGGGAGTCAGTAGCGCAGAAGAGACACTTGGGCTGGATCTTTTAATTTCATTTACAAATATTTGGGAGAGGGGAGGTCTTGAACTCTTCGGCCTCAAGCGATCCTCCTGCCTCAGCATCCAGAATAACTAAGGATTACAGGCATGAGCCACCACCAGGGCTATGCACGGGATCTTGGAGGAGCAGAAAATCCCAGGGGCAATTGGCTTGGCCGGGAGAGTAGGCTGTTTTGGGTCAGGCCAACCCAAGCATCTGAGGTGTACGTGCTGGGAGGACAGTCAGATGGTGTGTGCAGGAGAGAGGGGAAGGCGCAGGGGAAGGCCTGGGGAAGCAGGCACCTGAACAACTGTCCCACAAAGCAGAAACATCATGGGCTTCAGAGGCAGGCGGTGCAGGACAGTTCTCCCAGTGGCCTTGAACTGACCTGGTTCTCCCCTCCTTTCTTGCTTGTAGTTCTCAAGAATAACTGTAGACGCCTGTAATCCCAGCACTTTGGGAGGCCGAGGCGGGCAGATCACTTGAGATCAGAAGTTCAAGACCAGCCTAGCCAACATGCTGAAACCCCGTCTCCACCAAAAATAAAAAAATTATCCAGGCGTGGTGGTGGGCACCTGTAATCCCAGCTACATGGGAGGCTGAGCAGGGAGAATCCCTCGAACCTGCGAGGCGAGGTTGCAGTGAGCTGAGACAGTGCACTGCACTCCAGCCTGGGTGATGGAGAAAGACTCTGTCTCAATAAATAAATAAATAAAACTGTAGAGTGTGCAGAGAATGCAACATCCTGAGGGAAGGAAGGACTGGCCAGCACAGCCATGCTCTGTTCCAGTACCTCTAGAAAAAGGATGTCCTTCAGCACTTCAGCCCAACATGTCACATGGCCCCAGGGTATAAAACCCAGGGCAGAAGCCGGGCGCAGTGGCTCACTCCTGTAATCCCAGCACTTTGGGAGCCGATGCGGGCGATCACAAGGTCAGGAGATTAAGACCATCCTGGCTAACACGGTGAAACCCCACCTTTACTAAAAATACAAAAAACTAGCCAGGTGTGCTGGTGCGTGCCTGTAGTCCCAGCTACCCGGGAGGCTGAGGCAGGAGAATTGCTTGAACCTGGGAGGCGGAAGTTGCAGTGAGCCCAGATGGCGCCACTGCACTCCAGCCTGGGAGACAGAGTGAGACTGTATCAAACAAACAAACAAAAAACAGGGTGGGCTGGTTTCTGGGGCCCCTCAGCTTCAGTACAAGTCCAGCTGGCTGGGCGTGGTGGCTCATGCCTGTTATCACAACAGTTTGGGAGGCCGAGGCAGGTGGATCACCTGAGGTCAGAAGTTCAAGACCAGCCTGGCCAACATGGCGAAACTCTGTTTCTACTAAAAAAAAAAAAAAAAGCTGGACACGGTAGTGCACACCTGTAATCCCAGCTACCAGGGAGGCTGAGGCAGGAAAATTGCTTGAATCCCGGGGTTCACACCACTGCACTCCAGCCTGGGTGAAAGAGCGAGACTCCATCTCAAAACAAACCAACCAACAAAAAAAAGTCGGCATGTGCAGATAGCAGTCCATCCCCCATCTGCCTCGCAGCTTTCCTGAGCCTTAGGGGTCCAGCTCCAAATGAATCCCAGCCTTCTGTTGTCCCTTAGTGCCTACCTATAGGTAATAAACACGTTGCATGTCACTTGTGTTTGCCTCGCTGGACTCAGCATTATGTAACTTGTGGGTGTTTGCCTCACTGGACTCTGACAAGTTGGTAACCAGTGTGCAGTGAACCTGCCTAACAGACAGCTGGGTTCTGATCCAGCTGTGTGACCTTGAGCAAGATACAGAACCTCCCTGAGTTTCTGTTGGGTCATTCATGAAGTGGGACCAATGGCTACTTGAAAGGATTGTTGGGAAGATTGGGAGAGAAAATAATGTGAAAGTACCTGGCGTAGAGCCTGGTACTGAAAATACCCTAAACCTATGTTCATTTCTTAAAAAGTCAAGAGGAGGCTGCTGCTGCCTTGGGCAGGCACACTGGGGTAAGGGGCAGGCATGCTGGGAGGTAAGGGGGCAGGCATGCTGGGAGGTAAGGGGGCAGGCACGCTGGGAGGTAAGGGGGCAGGCAGGAGGCAAGTTTCCATTCCTGTGAACTGGGAACCTATGTGCCTTTTGGGAACCAGCTGTTTTTATTTCTTGGGTCAAAGTACAACCTGCTTTATCTGGCTCTGCCTACTAGGGATGCCCCAGGTTCACCAATCAAAACAAATAAAAAATAAAAATGAGGTTGGTTGGGGAGGAAGGGGGCTGGGAGATGGCAGATAATAGTTAAAGAGTATGGGGTTTCTTTCTTATTGACTTTGGTGATAGTTACACTATTTTGAATACTAAGACCTGAATTCTATACTTTATTTTTTTTTTTTTTTTTTTTCTTTGTTTTTAAATTGGATACATGTAAAGTACAAACACATGCAACAAAAAAATATTTAAATATAATGAAAACAAAATCTAAATTTAATGTATAACTACATATAAAAAAAAACAATAACATAGAAAAATAGCAGATGTAAAAGTACAAAAAGGAAACAATAATTTTAAACAAAAATAATGCCAACTCATTGTAAAGAAATGCAAATTAAGGCCTGAGACACAATTTTCACCTGTCAGAAATATTAAACTAATGATGAGGCAGAAACAGGACTCTAATACGTGAGTTAAAATTGGTGTAATTAGGAACAATTTGGTAATAGCTTTCAAAATTAAAAATGTTTATACTATTTGAGCTAACAAGTCCATTTCTAGTAATTTATTCTGCAGACACACTAGCACCTCTGTACAAAGATGTTCATTAAAGCATTGTTTGCCATAGAAAAATACTGGAAACAGACAATGTTTACTAGTAGAGGATTAGAAGTAAATTATGGTTTAGCAATAAAAGACAACACTATGCAGCAGTCAAAATGAGAAGTCTGTGAGTGTCTAGTTAGACATACTGTTAAGTTTTTTTTAAGCAAGATGCAAAACACTACATAGGGCATGTTGTTATTGCTATATATAAAAATATATAAATAGGGCCAGGTGCAGTGGCTCACGCCTGTAATCCCAGCACTTTGGGAAGCCGAGGTGGGCAGATCATGAGGTCAGGAGATCAAGACCATGCTGGCCAACATGGTGAAACCCCATCTCTACTAAATACAAAAAAACTAGCCAGGGGTGGTGGCGGGTGCCTGTAATCTCAGCTACTGGGGAGGCTGAGGCAGGGAAATCACTTAAACCCAGGAGGCGGAGGTTGCAGTGAGCTGAGATCATGCCACTGTGCTCCAGCCTGGTGACAGAGTAAGACTCCGTCTCAAAAAAAATCTCTGTCTCTATACATATCTATATAGATAACTATATAGATATATATATGCCAGATGTGGTGGCTCACGCCTGTAATCTCAGCACTTTGGGAGGCTGAGGCGGATGAATAGCTGAGGTCAGGAATTCGAGACCAGCCTGGCCAACATGGTGAAACCCTGTCTCTACTAAAAATACAAAAATTAGCGAGCATTGTGGCACATGCCTGTAATCTCAGCTACTCAGGAGGCTGAGGCAGGAGAATCACTTGAACCCAGGAGGTGGAGGTTACAGTAAGATGAGATAGCACCACTGCACTCCAGCCTGGGCAACAGATCGAGACCCTGTCTCAAAAAAAAATTTTAAAAAATGTATATTACCCATTCATATTATACGTGTGTGTGTGTGTGTGTGTGTGTGTAGATCTCTGAAAGGATGTTAAAATGGAAGAGTATCCCTGCTTCTACCTAAGGCCAAGCCCTCCTCTTGTGCCTGTTCCTATCTCCTCTTACCGTCTCAAGACTTTATTTTGAAATGATCTGCTTTCTTCCTGGAATTCTATACTTTAAATGGTGGATTGTCCCAGCACTTTAAGAGACTGAGGCAGGAGGATTGCTTGAGCCCATGAGTTCTAGACCAGCCTAAGCACATAGCAGATCCTGTCTCTACGTTTAAAATTAGTTAAGACATGGTAGCACATTCCGACGTCCCAGCTACTCAGGAGCTGAGGTGGGGACTGCTTGAGTCCAGGAGTTCGAGGCTGCAGAGCTATGATCATGTCACTGCAGTGATCACTGCACTCCAGCATGCACTGTCACTGCACTCCTGCACGGGTGACAGAATGAGATCCTGTCTCTAGAAAATGGGGGAGGTGGGAGTGAACTGGAGAGTATGTGAATTACATCTCAATCAAGCTGTTATATATATAAAAAAGAATACTTCTTGCTAGACTAATCTGGCAACAATGTGAAAAAGAATTAAATTAGAGTAGCTTAAAAATAAAAATTGGGGCCAGGCACAGTGGTTCATGCCTGTAATCCCAGCACTTTGGTAGGCTGAGGCAGGCGGATTGCTTGAGGTCAGGAGTTTGAGGATCAGCCTGGCCAACATGGTGAAACCTCGCCTCTACTAAAATACAAAAATTAGTTGGGTGTGGTGGTGGGTACCAGCAATCCCAGCTACTTGGGAGGGTGAGGCAGGAGAGTTATTTGAATCTGGGAGGCAGAGGTTGCAGTGAACTGAGATTGCACCACTACACTCCAGCCTGGGTGACAGGGCAAGACTCCATCTCAAACAACAACAACAACAAAAATTGGTTGGTATCTCAAAGGGATACCAAGGGTGAGGGTTAAATTAAGTATATAATCCACATCAAGGTGTTCTGCACTCTCAATGACAAGGAATAGGAAGTCTGAAAGTGCTAGTTTCCCTCTGTGTCTTCCCTTCTCCATCCCGTAGTAGCTGCCAAGAGAGCCCACCAGCAAGAGGCCAAAAAAACCAGAAGCTCTTTATGCCAAATCACAAGGACCGACAGGGGAATGTGGGGGATGGGCAGGAGGAGGGCCTGGGCGGACCCTTCCTCCCGCTTTATTCACAGATTTAGATGTCGTTCCATCTGCTCTCGAAGTTTGAATTTCTGGATCTAGAGGAAAGAAAAAGGAGTTAGGGTGACCAGCTGTCTTGGTTCACCCAAGAATAAGGGGTTTCTCAGGCTCTTAGTGCCAAAACAGGGAAAGTCCCCAGGCAAACCAGGATTAGGTGACCTGGCCACCCTACTGCCAGCCTCTCCACACCCATTGCTGGAGGAAACAGAGGTGGGGCCCTGTGGGGCCCCAGAGCCCAGGCTGCCCTCCCCAGTCTCCTCCACCTTACACACCTTTCCTGAAATGGTGAGGGGGTAGTTTGTGACGAACACGATGTACCTCGGAATCTTGAAGTGAGAGATCTGCAGACCAGAGGGAGGGAGGTAAGGCGTGAGGCTGGGCAAGCTCACAGGGGTATGGGAAGGGGACCAGGGGCTGGCCTGGCTGGGAGTCAGCTTTGTCAAGGGCAGAGCAATCCCCACCCCAGGCTGGTTGGCAGAGGAGTGGGTGAGCAAAGAACCGAGCAGCATCAGCTCGGTTGGGTGGAGGCTCCCACCTTCCCTTTGCAGAAAGCTTTGATCTCCTCCACTGTGGTCTCCTCCCCGTCCTTCAGCCGAATGAAGGCACAAATCTCTTCCCCCATCCGATCGTCCTTCACTCCCACCACCTTCCAGGGCCACAGAAAAATATCAGACATCACCGTGTTCACGTGTGTTTCTTGTTTCTGGGGGCTCACCTGAGCCAGGCGCCTCACCTGCACTTCCTGCACCTTCGGGTGCGTGTGAAAGAAGTCCTCGAGCTCTGCGGGGTAGATGTTCTCAGCACCCCGGATGATCATATCCTTAGAGGGCCCACGATCTTGCAGAAGCCCTGCTCGTTCACTGTGGCGACATCTCTGTAAGGAAAGCCCAGGGGCAACCTGTCATCTCTGCCTTGTTCACTCACTTGCCTGCTCACTCGTGAAACATTTATTGACAGCTACTGTGTGTCTTCCGCTGCTCTAGACTCTGGGAGACATAGCAGGAGCAAGACACAGTCTCTGGAATTAATAGTCTAGTAAGGGGAGGGGAGGCAGGCAAAACCAACAAATACCTATGACATATTCTCTCTCTCTCATCTGTACACATGCTTTTCATGACTGGCTTCTTTCCAGGTCTCAGCTCAAATATCTCCAGACATCTTCTCTGTCCACTCAGCCTAAGGGAAGCTCCCCTCCCCACCACAGCCACTTTCTCTCCTATAACCCTATTTCATTTTCTTGGTGTTTTTTGTTTGTTCGTTTGTTTGTTTGTTTTTGAGATGGAGTCTTGCTCTGTCACCCAGGCTGGAGTGCAGTGGCGCAATCTCGGTTCACTGCAACCTCCATCTCCTGGGTTAAAGCGATCCTCCTGCCTCAGCATCCAGAGTAGCTGGGACTACAGGCACATGCCACCACCATGTCCAGCTAATTTTTGTATTTTTAGTAGAGGTGGGGTTTCACTGTGTTGGCCAGGCTGGTCTCAAACTTCTGACCTCAGGTGATCCACCCGCCTCAGCCTCCTAAAGTGCTGAGATTACAGGTGTGAGCCACTGCACCTGGCCTATTTTCTTGGTGTTATTTATCGATGTTGGGCATCATCTGTCTTCCTCCAAAAAGCAAGATCCTTCTCATCTTACTTTCCTCTGGACCTCCAGCGGCGAGAACGGTGCTAGCACATAAGGAATTCTAATAAGAATTTGCTGAGCTAAAAAATGAGAGACTGAATCTGGACTCAGATTTTGCAGCTGCTGGTGTAGGGTGATGACCAGTTGCTTTCTTCTGTGCTATGTATGATCATCCCCACTGTATACATTTTGGAAATTAAGACTCCAGCGTGTGAGGGTTCATCTTGATACCCACATCCTCACGGTGCCAGGTTAATGTCCCCGGCTAAGCCTCAAGACCTCCAGCCTCCCCTCAGCAGCCAGAGCCTCCACCCAGCCTGCCTTCTCACCCTGTCCAATACCACTTGTCCTGACCCACTGCTTCCTCTGCCTTCTGAGGCTCGCCCCAGTAGCCCAGCATGACTCAGTACCCTCGGATGCACAGCTCCCCGGGCGGGTTCAGCTCTGCCAGCGTTCCCGCCTCCATGTTCATGATCCGGGCCTGGGACAGGATGGCCTCAGGATGGGGCTTCCTATCCTCTTGCTTCAGGATAGGTGGTCCTTGGAAATGGAGAGAGCTTTGCCTGCCCCCAACCCCCAACCCACCGCCTGGAATGAGGCCCCCTGGCTCTGCTTATCCCCATCCAGAGAAGGGAGACAAAGGCTAGAGTCGACCCAAAGCCAGCCAGTCAGAGATCTGAGCTGGGCATGAAAGAAGAGCTGAGTCCCAGGCTGGGAGTGCTGAGGAAACAGAGCGGGCAGGCAGCTGCTGCAAAGAAGTTTGTGGACTGCAGAGCCAGCTGAAGAATTATCAACCATGCAGAGGAGAAGGGAGTCGCCTCTTACTTCCCATTAAGCAGCAAATAAGCCAAAGAGGGTGGCATGGCAACATCTTGTGAATAGGAGAGGCAGAGTCTGAAAGCCTGGTAGAGAAAAGAGCCATGGCCACCATGCCAAGGAAAGCTGAGCCTCTGTGTGCCTCAGTGTCTGTGTCCGTGAAATGGGGTGAGTGATGCCCGCCTCTGTTTCCCTTCCAGGTGGGCATCCTAGTGAGAGTGGCAGTGCAGCTGTAGCACACACGGGAGGGGGCTCACATCCCTACTCAATCCCTGGGTACATGGCTGCTCTGGTGGGAGGGCAGGGCAGAGTCACACCAGGACAGTGGTCAGCCCCAGGGGAAGCAGCTGCTTGTGCACAGGGGCAGCGTTCCCCCAGGGGCGGGAGCAGAAGGGCGCAGGGAAATCAGGAGCCAGCTGGCACAGCCCCAGTGTTGGAGCAGGAAAGGAGGCATGGCTAGGCATTTGAGATTGAGATGCACCCTGGGGCAACCTTTGAGGGGCAAAGGGACCCCCCAAAGGGATAGGCTGCTTGGGAAATGAAGCGTTTACGCCAAGCAAGAAGAGGAACTCTGCTAAAGCGAGAGGCGAGGACCACCGGCGGAAAAGAAGCTGTGTAGGAAAACTCTCTGTGCTCTGGCTCCTC
Source organism: Nomascus leucogenys (assembly GCF_006542625.1). Classification (NCBI taxonomy): domain Eukaryota; kingdom Metazoa; phylum Chordata; class Mammalia; order Primates; family Hylobatidae; genus Nomascus; species Nomascus leucogenys. Next base: position 8,137 of record NW_022096575.1, on the reverse strand, counting down.
TTTGAGGCTACCCTGGCTGCCCTGAAACAGACAGTGGGCTTGGCAAAAACACACCTCAGACAGGAAGGGAGGCCGCAGAGAAGTTCAGCTGGCAGCCGCTCACAGCCACTGTTCCAGCTCTTCCCCTTTCATGCTTAGCCCACAGAGAACACTCCGGGCCAGGCCTAGCATGCCCCTGCTGCTGGGGGGCTCTAGGCATCCTGAGTGAGCCATTGACTCTCTCACTGAAAGCAACAGATGTCCCAGCTGGGTGCACCCCAGTTGGGTGACGGGAGGTGGGACTTCGGAGTCTTGGTCAGGGGCTTACCTCCGTGTGAGGCATAACTCTGCCCACGCTTTCTGCCTTCTGCTCCACAGTGTCCTCAGGGAAGTTCGCGAATGTCACGGGACCGTTCTCTGTGGTTCCATAAGCAACCTAGAGGGTCCAGAAAGGGTGTTTGAAGAGGGCTTTCAGCACGTGCAGAGGGATCGGGTGAGCTATCTGAGGAAATGGGAAGGAATTCATAAAAGAAAAGGGAAAGTGGAGGGCAGCCGAATGGTGGAAACAGAGACATCATTGGTAGGGGTCTGGGGTCAGGAGGCAGAGGTGCTGGGAGTGAGCAGACTAGATCTCTGCAGGGCCCCAGATCTGAAAGAAAATTGAGAGCAGGGACACCATTCTCTTCCAGCTGGAGCTCTCTCAGTGCCCCGTTTTCCCTGGAGCAGCCACCTGTCTATGCCTGTGGCTCCGGTATTACCAACACCCCACACTTCTCCCCCATCCCCTGGCTGCCTTAACCCCACCTTCCTGATTTCAGGCCACATCCCCTGCACCTCCCTTCCAAGCTGAAGGCCCCATAAACTTGATGAGAAAGCCAGCCTGCCTTGGCCCAGCTAGGAGTGGCACAGACACAACCCCACCCCTGCATTCTGCAAACCCTGAACAAGTGCCTGGCCTTGGGGCAGGTGTCCCCAAGCTCTGGAGAGTTTCCCGTGAATTTATTTCCGTCAACATAAAAATCAACCTAAGCAGTGATTTTAAAAACCAGTGGTACCCCCCCCCACCACTTCCCCCATTTCCAGTGGTGGAAAGCCTGAGCAACAGAAAAACCAGAAGCCAGCCTTGGAGAAGCCTAAATACCATCAAGGAATGGTCTAGGCCAAGTATGACTCCCCTATCCTAGAGGCAAGGGGCAGAGAGGTTTGGAAAAGGGCAGGCCCTGGAAACCAGGCCGCAACACGAGGGTACTGGGTAAGGGAAGAGAGCTAGTAACCCCGTATCCTAGGTCCCCTTTAATCAACGGACACCAGATCTCATCCATCCTCCTCCCTGCACCAAGCTTCCCCCCTATCAGCTGCTCTGGCTCTGGCACGACTGGGGTTTGGTTCAATGTGGGTTCTGGTTTCTCCTTCCACCCCTCATCACAGACAATATCCTGCCACGGCGACCTGCATCACGTCATCTGCGACAAGGTGGGGCTGCAGAAGATCCCCAAGGTGTCAGAGAAGACCAAGCTGCTCAACCTACAGCGCAACAACTCCCGGTGCTGGCTGCCAATTGTTTCGAGCCATGCCGAACCTCCGTCCTTGCACCTGCAGCACTGCCAGATCCTGTGCCAGGCAGCTTGGAGCTCACCCTGAGGCCAGAGCTGTGACCCTGCCTGCTCACCCTCCCCTTTCCACAGGAATCCGGACATCGTGGCTGGCAAGTGGGCACACAGAAATCTGGCGGGCTGGGGCGGGACTGCCCACAGAACTTAGGGTCTGGCAGCCAGAGCCGTCCAGGGCTGGTCCCTTGACCTGCCCCACCCCCTCCCGCACCAGTCCTCACAGTCCTGGGGCCACTGCCCGAATGTGGCCTCTGCCAAGTACACCTCGGCGCCACTCAGCCACCACCCTGAGACCCCTCAGGGGCGGGTCCTGACCACTAGGGTTGGAGATGAGGGATGGAGATATTTCGGGGCGATGAAGGAGGGGGGATGGTGCGACTGTGCTTGTGGCCTGTGGTTTCCAGGTGTGTTTGCCATTCCTGTGGGCCACTCTCCCCCACTTCCCACTTTTCTGCTTAGCCTTCAGCGGTGGAAAAAGGGGATGGGGGCGCCAGGGACAGAAACGCAAGCATGGTTGGGAGACAGGGTGGGGGCGCGCCCGAGGGTGGGGAAGGAGCTCGGGTCTCCCCAGGGCCAGCTTCGGCGCGTCGAGTCCGAAGTGGGAGCCCGACGCCGGGGCGGCTCTCATGCTCGGCCGGCGCCGCACAAGCGCCCCATTAAAGCGCCGCCAGTTGGCCCACCGCAGGGAGACGCGTCCGGCTGTCCGGCCCCGCTTCCTCCCGCCTCGCATCCGTGGCATCCGGCCGAGCGTGTGTGGATGGTGCGGCGTGGAGGCTCAAACTCGAGCAAACAAATAAGTTCAGGGAAGGCCCCCCTCTCTCCGATGTACACTCGGGGCTCCAGACATAACCATTCCCCCTTCCCAGAAAAGCCCCGGGAAAGGCGGTAGGCAGAGGATCAGCATAGGAGAGCAGGGGGCTGGAGCTGGGGCTCGGGGGCCACGGTCCCACCCCCTCATGCACGGTCGCCGGCTGGGGGAAGGGCCCCGCCCCCCTCCCCGTGGAGGGCGGGGGCGCATCTCTGGGCGCGAGCGAGTTAAGCCCAGTAGCCTCGATGCTCCACGGGGAGCTGGCTCGTCTGCCGGCTGCGATCAGGGCCACCGTATAAAGAGGGCGGCAGACCGAGCGCCCAGGACTCGCCGCTGCCCGCGCCCCGCCGCCGCTGCTGCCCCCAGCCCCGGCCCCAGGCGTCCCAGCCATGGTACGCCCAATGCTCTTGCTCGGCCTCGGCCTCCTGGCTGGTCTGCTGCCGGCGCTGGCCGCCTGCCCCCAGAACTGCCACTGCCACGGCGACCTGCAGCACGTCATCTGCGACAAGGTGGGGCTGCAGAAGATCCCCAAGGTGTCAGAGAAGACCAAGCTGCTCAACCTACAGCGCAACAACTTCCCGGTGCTGGCTGCCAATTCGTTTCGAGACATGCCGAACCTCGTGTCATTGCACCTGCAGCACTGCCAGATCCGCGAGGTGGCCGCCGGTGCCTTCCGCGGCCTCAAGCAGCTTATCTACTTGTACCTGTCCCATAGCGACATCCGCGTGCTGCGCGCAGGCGCCTTCGACGACCTGACCGAGCTGACCTACCTCTACCTGGACCACACAAGGTCACTGAGCTGCCCCGGGGGTTGCTGTCCCCGCTGGTCAACCTCTTCATCTTGCAGCTCAACAACGACAAGATCCGTGAGCTGCGCGCAGGCGCCTTCCAGGCAGCCAAGGACCTGCGCTGGCTGTACCTGTCGGAAAACGCGCTGAGCTCCCTGCAGCCCGGCGTCCTGGACGACGTGGAGAACCTCGCCAAATTCCACGTGGACAGGAACCAGCTGTCCAGCTACCCCTCGGCTGCCCTGAGCAAGCTACGGGTGGTGGAGGAGCTGAAGCTGTCCCACAACCCCTTGAAAAGCATCCCGGACAATGCCTTCCAGTCCTTTGGCAGATACCTGGAGACCCTCTGGCTGGACAACACCAACCTGGAGAAGGTGAGCTCCTGGCTGTGGGCTCTGCCCTGCCTCCTTCTTCACTTCCTGGAGGCCCCAGGAGCCAGGGCCACAGCTGGCACCATCCCCTGTCCCCAGGTTCCCTGTCCCTCTGGCTATCTCCAAGGTGAGCAGCTCTGCCACCTCCCTTCCTCACCTTGTCACATCCTTACCCTCATCCCTGTCTGCTGCCAGTCTCGGCCACTGCCCTCCTAGGATTCTTACATATAGAAGGAGTGGGGCTGCCCTGGCCCCACAAATGGCCCCCTAGGGCCATCTCCAGTGCTCCCAAACCCCCAACTGTGAGCAGCAGCCACCTCTTCCTGTTGGCCCTTCCACCCCTCCTCTGCTGTTTTTCCCGTCTCCAGTAAACCTACCACCCCATAAAGGAAGGTTTGTTTATTGAGGAGCCTTCCAGAGGAGCTGGGCAGATCAGGCCCACAAAGAGACCCTGTTCCTGTTGGGGCTCTTCATGTGTGCTAAGGGGGAGTGGGGGACTGGGGAGTGAGGGGAAGCAAATGCCTGAGGAAGACATTCTCCATGCCCCATAGAGGCCCCAGTAGATGGCCCTGCCCAATCCACACAGACACAATTCACTGCATTCTCAAGTCCATTGCAGCTCAGTAGGCATGGACCAAGGGCTCCCCCAGGATGCAAGCATCGTGCCCATGGGCTCCATGAAGGGGCAAAGGCAAAACCACTATTGTCAATCCTTGGCACAAGACCCCAGGTGTCTCTCCACAGAGAAGACTGGCATGACTCACTGTCTCCAGACTGCTAACTGCCCCTTGCCCTCCCCTGTCACTAGACCCATCTTCTGTCTGCATCCTCACTCATTCCTTTCTCCCCTGGGTGCCGTGTCTGGCCAGGTGGGGCTACCTTGGATCAGAGCAGAATCCCTTCTCTGGGACTGGAAAAATCACCCTGTTACAGGGGCTTCAGCCAGGAGGTTTGGGTGGGGGCCCACAAGGTAGAGGAGAGTCTGTTACTGGAGACCTTCACACCTCAATGTGGGCCACAGGAAAGGGTGCGGGCGTGGAGATGTGGGCAGAATCTCACTTGGGCAGCAGCTAACCTTTGTCTGGGTGGAAGGAGCCTGCTCAAGCCTGCCCTTCTTCAGCCCTGCCTCTCCCCAGCTGAAGTTGGAGTCTCCCGTGGCCCACCAGTGCCAGAGTGGTCTTTCAGTGGGCAGCAGAGCAGAGAATCAGGGGCTGTTTGGGGCAAGGGAGGCCAGACAGGAATTGTGGCGCCTGGGCAAAGGTGTGGGCACCAATAGAACATTTCCTCTGGAGCCGTCCAACCTGGCCAAAGACTCCACCAAGGTGGCTTCACAAATAGCGTCTGGCTGGCAGTGGGGGAGCAGTGAGGACAGAGCTGGGGAAAGTCCTGGGACCCTGGGACTGTGGGGAGCGTTGTTAGGAATATAAGTACTGAAGGCAAACTGCCTGGGTTTGAATTTTGTGCTGTCCCTTGCACCCTGCCTGGCTTCAAATCCTAGCTCTGCTTATAAGTTCTTTTAAGGGGATGATCTTTGAGCAAATGTCTTAGCTTCTGTTTTCCCAAGTAAATGGATACAATAGTTGCTACCTTGTGAAAGATTCATGTAATTGACCAGCATTTACCAAGTAGCATCAGTGTTTAGTTTTAGTCATTGGTGATTCTGCAGTTGGACTGTGAGGCGGTGCTGGGGTGGGGGTGGTGTGTGTCTAGCATTTAATTGCATGCAGGAAGGAAAAGATACTTTTGATAGCTGAGAGGCAGCTTTTCTCCGCTTTTGTGTCAAAAGGGAAGAAGGGAGTTTGGAGAGGGAAACGAATTCTCTGTAATACTAAGCTCTCTTCCACAAAACCAGATGTAGATAGAATGTGTAATAATTTACAGAATTTCTAGACTGAAACAATCTGATTTTTTTAAATGTATTTTTATTTTTTTCAGGTTGAGACTGAGCTAAAGTTAATCTGTGGTGACGTTCTGGATGCATTGGACAAACATCTAATTCCAGCAGCTACCACTGGCAAGTCCAAGATTTTCTATTATGAAATGTGGGTTCTATACTAGAAAGGAAAATGTAAGATTAAAGTTGGCCTTCTTAGAATCATGACTTTCTTCTATGTAGGTTTCCAACTTTTATTTACAAATAATTGTTTAATGTTAGAAGGATAGTTAATGTTGGAATAAAAGATGGTCAGGCTATTACAAAAATGCATTAGCTTTTGCTTTACTTACTTATATTCTTTTGCTTTCATGGGACCTATCTCATTCCCCTCCCCCAAACGGCCACACATTTTACAGTGCTGGCTGAATGTTTCATGTAGAAATTTTATTTTATGATTAATACACTTGTGCCATTTCTTGGAACCACTTGCTTGTTTAATTCTAGTCTATCAAGTGACAATTTTGTTGATATTTAGAGGCTCCTGAGTTAATTTCTGTGGGATTTTTCATTATATTTAATAAGGAAAATATGAAATGTCAAAAAAAAAAGAAACAAAGCCATTTATTCCTGAGAGTGTTTAAAATTATTGAAGTACACTTGTTAATTGTTAGTATAGAACCTACATTTCATAGTAGAAAACGTTGGACTTGCCAGTGGTAGCTGCTGGAATGAGGTGTTTGTCCAGTACATCCAGTACGTCATCACAGATTAACTTTAGCTCAGTCTCAACCTGAAAAAATAAAAATAATTTTAAAAAATCAGATAGGTTCAGTCTAGAAATTCTGTAAATTATTACACATTCTATGTACCTCTGATTTTGAGGAAGAAAGCTTAATATTGAACAGAATTCGTTTCCCTCTCCAAACTCCCTTCTTCCCTTTTGACACAAAAGCAGAGAAAAGCTGCCTCTCCGTTATCAAAAGTATCTTTCCTTTCTGCATGCATTAAGTGCTACACACACACACACCCCCCACCCCAACACCCCCTCACAGTCCAGCTGCAGAATCACCAATGACTGAAACTAAACACTGATGCTACTTGGTAAATGCTGGTCAATTACATGAATCTTTCACAAGGTAGCAACTATTGTGCCCATTTACTTGGGAAAACAAGCTAAGACACTTGCTAAGACATTTGCTCAAAGATCATCCCCCTTAAAGAACTTAAGCAGAGCTAGGATTTGAAGCCAGGCAGGGTGCAAGGGACAGAACAAAATTAAACCCAGGCAGTTTGCCTTCAGTACTTACATTCTTAACAACGTTCAAACAAGCAATCCCTTTAGTGGGAAGAGATCCAAAACTAGTTAAGATACCCAAAAATCTGCCAGGCGCGGTGGCTCATGCTTGTAATCCCAGCACTTTGGGAGGCCGAGCTGGGCAGATCACGAGGTCAGGAGATCGAGACCATCCTAGCTAACATGGTGAAACCCCGTCTCTACTAAAAATACAAAAATTAGCCAGGTGTGGTGGCACACACCTGTAATCCCAGCTACTTGGAAGGCTAAGGCAGGAGAATCACTCAAACCCGGGAGGCAGAGGTTGCAGTGAGCCAAGATCACACCACAGCACTCCAGCCTGGGCGACAGAATGAGACTCTATCTCAAAAAAAAAAAAAAAAAAAAAGGCCAGGCATGGTAGCATGCACTTGTAGTCCCAGCTACTTAGGAAGGCTGAGGTGTGAGGATCGCTTGAGATCCAGGGTGGGGCAGAGATTGCAGTCAGCTGAGACTGTGCCTCTGCACTCCAGCCTGGATGATGGAGTGAGACCCTGTCTAAAAAAAAAAAAAAAAAAAAAAGGATAAGTGTAGGAAGTTACACATTACTTCTGTTTATATCCCACTGGCCAGAACTTAGTCACATGGCTTAGTTGCCTAGCTGCAAGGGAGGCTAGGGAAAGTGGTCTTATGTGCCAAGGGTTCTTACTGGAAGCTTTCTACTCTTTCCTGAGTAAAAAGGAAAGAATATAAATTAAATAACAACTAGCACTCTCTCACAGACCTTTCATAAATACTTCTTAAGATAGCCAGATATGGCTTCTGTTACTTCCAACCAAGAATCATGTCTGATTGAGTGAGAACACCCCAAATAGAATGACTCTTAGAGAGGCAGTAGAATGGAGCAGTCTCTGGGATCACACTGCACCCCAAGGTGTAAATCAGAAACTGGGGCTGGGTATGGTGGCTCACACCTGTAATCCCAACAGTATTGGAGGCCATGGTGGGGGGAATCCCTTGAGCCCAGGAGTTCAAGGCTGCAGTGAACTATGATCGCGCCACTGCACTCACTTCAGCCTGGATAACAGAGCAAGACCTGGTCTCAAACAAAAAAAAAAAAAGAAAGAAAAGAAAAGAAACTGGAACTCATCCTTATCTTGTTTTTTTCCTTTCCATGTTCAATCAACCACCCAATCCTCTTTTTTTTTTTTTTTTTTGAGACGGAGTCTCACTCTGTCGCCCAGGCTGGAGTGCAGTGGTGCAATCTTGACTCACTGCAAGCTCCGCCTCCCGAGTTCATGCCATTCCCCTGCCTCAGCCTCCCCAGTAGCTGGGACCACAGGCCCCGCCACCACGCCCAGCCAATTTTTTGTATTTTTAGTAGAGATGGGGTTTCTCCATGTTAGCCAGGATGGTTTTGATCTCCTGACCT
>NW_022096574.1:0-15846 GCF_006542625.1 Nomascus leucogenys | reverse complement strand
TTTCACAAATTGCTTCTGTGTAGTTTTTATTTGAAGGTATTCCTTTTTCCACCATAGGACTCTTAGCGCCCTGAATGTCCACTTGCATTTTCTACAGAAAGGTGTTTCAGAACTGCTCAATCAAAGTAAGGTTGAACTCTGTTAGTTGAATGCACAGAACTGTAAGAATTTCACAGATAGTTTCTTGTAGTTTTTTTGAACATATGCCTTTTTCAACTATAGGCCTCTTAGCGCCCTGAATGTTCACTTGCATTTTCTGCAGAAAGAGTGTTTCATAACTGCTCATATAAACTAAGGGTTCAACTCTGTTAGTTGAATGCAAGAACAGTAAGATGTTTCAGAGATTGCTTCTCTGTAGTTTTTATTTGAACATTTTCATTTTTCCGCTATAGGCCTCTTAGCGCCTTGAATGTTCGCTTGCATTTTCTACAGAAAGAGAGTTTCAGAACTGCTCAATAATAACTAAGGTTCAAATCTGTTAGTTGAATGCACAGAACAGTAAGAAGTTTCACAGATTGCTTCTGTGTGGTTTTTATTTGAGGATATTCCTTTTCCCACTATAGGCCTCTCAGCGCCCTGAATGTCCACTTGAATTTTCTACAGAAAGAGTGTTTCAGAACTGCTCAATAAAAACTACCGTTCAACTATGTTAGTTGAATGCACAGAACAGTAAGAAGTTTCGCAGATTGCTTCTGTGCAGTTTTTATTTGAAAATATTCCTTTTTCCTCTATAGGCCTCTTAGCTCCCTGAATGTCCAATTGCATTTTCTATAGAAAGGGTGTTTCAGAAGCGCTCAATCAAAAGTAAGGTTCAACTCTGTTAGATGAATGCAAAGAACAGAAAGAAGTTTCACAGAATGCTTCTGTGTAGTTTGTATTTGAAGGTATTACTTTTTCCGCTATAGGCCTCTTAGCGCTCCGAAGGTCCACTTGCATTTTCTACAGAAAGAGTGTTTCAGAACTTCTCAATCAAAAGTAAGGTTCAACTCCGTTATTTGAATGCACAGAACAGAGAGAAGTTTCACAGATAGCTTCTGTGTAGTTTTTATGTGAACTTTTTCCTTTTTCCACTATAGTCCTCTTAGCGCCCTGAATGTCCACTTGTATTTTCTACAGAAAGAGTTTTTCAGAACTGCTCAATGAAACCTGAGGTTCAACTCTGTTAGTTGAATGCACAGAACAGTAAGAAGTTTCACAGATTTCTTCTGTGCACTTTTTATTTGAAAATATTCCTTTTCCACTATAGGCCTCTTACCTCCCTGAATGTCCAATTGCATTTTCTACAGAAAGAGTGTTTCAGAACTGCTCAATCAAAAGTAAGGTTAAACTCTGTTAGTTGAATGCACAGAACAGAAAGAAGTTTTACAGAATGCTTCTGTGTAGTTTTTATTTGAAGCTATTACTTTTTCCGCTATAGGCCTCTTAGCGCTCCGAAGGTCCACTTGCATTTTCTACAGAAAGAGTGTTTCAGAACTTCTCAATCAAAAGTAAGGTTCAACTCTGTTAGTTGAATGCACAGAACAGAAAGAAGTTTCACAGATTGCTTCTGTGTAGTTCTTGTTTGAAGATATTCCTTTTTCTACTATGGGCCTCTTAGCGCCATGAATGTCCACTTGCATTTTCTACAGAAAGAGTGTTTCAGAACTGCTCAATCAAAAGTAAGGTTGAACTCTGTTAGTTGAATGCACAGAACTGTAAGAATTTTCACAGATAGTTTCTTTGTAGTTTTTGTTTTAACATATGCCTTTTTCAACTATAGGCCTCTTAGCGCCCTGAATGTTCACTTGCATTTTCTGCAGAAAGAGTGTTTCATAACTGCTCAATATAAACTAAGGTTCAACTCTGTTAGTTGAATGCAGAGAACAGTAAGATGTTTCACAGATTGCTTCTCTGTAGTTTTTATTTGAACATTTTCATTTTTCCGCTATAGGCCTCTTAGCGCCTTGAATGTTCACTTGCATTTTCTACAGAAAGAGAGTTTCAGAACTGCTCAATAATAACTAAGGTTCAAATCTGTTAGTTGAATGGACAGAACAGTAAGAAGTTTCACAGATTGCTTCTGTGTGGTTTTTATTTGAAGGTATTCCTTTTTCCACCATAGGCCTCTTAGCGCCCTGAATGTCCACTTGCATTTTCTACAGAAAGGCTGTTTCAGATCTGCTCAATCAAAAGTAAGGTTGAACTCTGTTAGTTGAATGCACAGAACTGTAAGAATTTTCACAGATAGTTTCTTTGTAGTTTTTGTTTGAACATATGCCTTTTTCAACTATAGGCCTCTTAGCGCCCTGAATGTTCACTTGCATTTTCTGCAGAAAGAGTGTTTCATAACTGCTCAATATAAACTAAGGTTCAACTCTGTTAGTTGAATGCAGAGAACAGTAAGATGTTTCACAGATTGCTTCTCTGTAGTTTTTATTTGAACATTTTCATTTTTCCGCTATAGGCCTCTTAGCGCCTTGAATGTTCACTTGCATTTTCTACAGAAAGAGAGTTTCAGAACTGCTCAATAATAACTAAGGTTCAAATCTGTTAGTTGAATGCACAGAACAGTAAGAAGTTTCACAGATTGCTTCTGTGTGGTTTTTATTTGAAGATATTCCTTTTCCCACTATAGGCCTCTCAGCGCCCTGAATGTCCACTTGAATTTTCTACAGAAAGAGTGTTTCAGAACTGCTCAATAAAAACTAAGGTTCAACTATGTTAGTTGAATGCACAGAACAGTAAGAAGTTTCGCAGATTGCTTCTGTGCAGTTTTTATTTGAAAATATTCCTTTTTCCACTATAGGCCTCTTAGCTCCCTGAATGTCCAATTGCATTTTCTATAGAAAGGTGTTTCAGAACTGCTCAATCAAAAGTAAGGTTAAACTCTGTTAGTTGAATGCACAGAACAGAAAGAAGTTTTACAGAATGCTTCTGTATAGTTTTTATTTGAAGCTATTACTTTTTCCGCTATAGGCCTCTTAGCGCTCCGAAGGTCCACTTGCATTTTCTACAGAAAGAGTGTTTCAGAACTTCTCAATCAAAAGTAAGGTTCAACTCTGTTAGTTGAATGCACAGAACAGAAAGAAGTTTCACAGATTGCTTCTGTGTAGTTTTTGTTTGAAGATATTCCTTTTTCTACTATGGGCCTCTTAGCGCCATGAATGTCCACTTGCATTTTCTACAGAAAGAGTGTTTCAGAACTGCTCAATCAAAACTAAGGTTCAACTCTGTTAGTTGAATGCACAGAACAGAGAGAAGATTCACAGATATCTTCTGTGTAGTTTTTATTTGAACTTATTCCTTTTTCCACTATAGGCCTCTAAGCGCCCTGAATGTCCACTTGTATTTTCTACAGAAAGAGTGTTTCAGAACTGCTCAATCAAAACTGAGGTTCAACTCTGTTAGTTGAATGCACAGAACAGAAAGAAGTTTCACAGATTGCTTCTTTGTAGTTTTTGTTTGAAGATATTCCCTTTTCCACTATAGGCCTCTTAGCGCCATGAATGTCCACTTGCATTTTCTACAGAAAGAGTGTTTCAGAACTGTTCAATCAAAATTAAAGTTCAACTGTGTTAGTTTAAAGAACAGAACCGTAAGAAGTTTCACAGATTGCTTCTGTGTAGTTTTTATTTGAAGGTATTCCTTTTTCCACCATAGGCCTCTTAGCGCCCTGAATGTCCACTTGCATTTTCTACAGAAAGGGTGTTTCAGAACTGCTCAATCAAAAGTAAGGTTGAACTCTGTTAGTCGAATGCACAGAACTGTAAGAAGTTTCACAGATAGCTTCTTTGTAGTTTTTATTTGAACATATACCTTTTTCAACTATAGGCCTCTTAGCGCCCTGAATGTTCACTTGCATTTTCTGCAGAAAGAGTGTTTCATAACTGCTCAATATAAACTAGGTTCAACTCTGTTAGTTGAATGCACTGAACAGTAAGAAGTTTCACAGATTGCTTCTGTGTAGTTTTTATTTGAACATATTCATTTTTCCGCTATAGGCCTCTTAGTGCCCTGAATGTTCACTTGCATTTTCTACAGAAAGAGTGTTTCAGAACTGCTCAATAATAACTAAGGTTCAACTCTGTTAGTTGAATGCACAGAACAGTAAGAAGTTTCACCTATTGCTTCTGTGTGGTTTTTATTTGAAGATATTCCTTTTTCCACTATAGGCCTCTCAGCGCCGTGAATGTCCACTTGCATTTTATACAGAAAGAGTGTTTCAGAACTGCTCAATTAAAACTACCGTTCAACTATGTTAGTTGAATGCACAGAACAGTAAGAAGTTTCACAGATTTCTTCTGTGCAGTTTTTATTTGAAAATATTCCTTTTTCCACTATAGGCCTCTTAGCTCCCTGAATGTCCAATTGCATTTTCTATAGAAAGGGTGTTTCAGAAGTGCTCAATCAAAAGTAAGGTTCAACTCTGTTAGATGAATGCAAAGAACAGAAAGAAGTTTCACAGAATGCTTCTGTGTAGTTTGTATTTGAAGGTATTACTTTTTCCGCTATAGGCCTCTTAGCGCACCGAATGTCCACTTGCATTTTCTACAGAAAGAGTGTTTCAGAACTTCTCAATCAAAAGTAAGGTTTAACTCTGTTAGTTGAATGCACAGAACAGTAAGAAGTTTCACAGATTTCTTCTGTGCAGTTTTTATTTGAAAATATTCCTTTTCCACTATAGGCCTCTTAGCGCCCTGAATGTCCAATTCCATTTTCTGCAGAAAGAGTGTTTCAGAACTGCTCAATAATAACTAAGGTTCAACTCTGTTAGTTGAATGCACAGAACAGTAAGAAATTTCACCCATTGCTTCTGTGTGGTTTTTATTTGAAGATATTCCTTTTTCCACTATAGGCCTCACAGCGCCCTGAATGTCCACTTGCATTTTATACAGAAAGAGTGTTTCAGAACTGCTCAATAAAAACTACCGTTCAACTATGTTAGTTGAATGCACAGAACAGTAAGAAGTTTCACAGATTTCTTCTGTGCAGTTTTTATTTGAAAATATTCCTTTTTCCTCTATAGGCCTCTTAGCTCCCTGAATGTCCAATTGCATTTTCTATAGAAAGGGTGTTTCAGAAGTGCTCAATCAAAAGTAAGGTTCAACTCTGTTAGATGAATGCAAAGAACAGAAAGAAGTTTCACAGAATGCTTCTGTGTAGTTTGTATTTGAAGGTATTACTTTTTCCGCTATAGGCCTCTTAGCGCCGAATGTCCAATTCATTTTCTGCAGAAAGAGTGTTTCAGAACTGCTCAATCAAAAGTAAGGTTAAATCTGTTAGTTGAATGCACAGAACGAAAGAAGTTTCAAGAATGCTTCTGTGTTGTTTTTATTTGAAGAGATTACTTTTTCCGCTATAGGCCTCTTAGCGCTTCGAAGGTCCACTTGCATTTTCTACAGAAAGAGTGTTTCAGAACTGCTCAATCAAAAGTAAGGTTCAAATCTCTTAGTTGAATGCACAGAACAGAAAGAAGTTTCACAGATTGCTTCTGTGTAGTTTTTGTTTGAAGATATTCCTTTTTCTACTATGGGCCTCTTAGCGCCATGAATGTCCACTTGCATTTTCTACAGAAAGAGTGTTTCAGAACTGCTCCATCAAAACTAAGTTTCAACTCTGTTAGTTGAATGCACAGAACAGAGAGAACTTTCACAGATATCTTCTGTGTAGTTTTTATTTGAACTTATTACTTTTTCCACTATAGGCCTCTTAGCGCCCTGAGTGTCCACTTGTATTTTCTACAGAAAGAGTGTTTCAGAACTGCTCAATCAAATCTAAGGTTCAACTCTGTTAGTTGAATGCACAGAACAGAAAGAAGTTTCACAGATTGCTTCTTTGTAGTTTTTGTTTGAAGATATTCCCTTTTCCACTATAGGCCTCTTAGCGCCATGAATGTCCACTTGCATTTTCTACAGAAAGAGTGTTTCAGAACTGTTCAATCAAAATTAAGGTTCAACTGTGTTAGTTTAAAGAACAGAACCGTAAGAAGTTTCACAAATTGCTTCTGTGTAGTTTTTATTTGAAGGTATTCCTTTTTCCACCATAGGCCTCTTAGCGCCCTGAATGTCCACTTGCATTTTCTACAGAAAGGGTGTTTCAGAACTGCTCAATCAAAAGTAAGTTTGAACTCTGTTAGTTGAATGCACAGAACTGTAAGAATTTTCACAGATAGTTTCTTTGTAGTTTTTATTTGAACATATGCCTTTTTCAACTATAGGCCTCTTAGCGCCCTGAATGTTCATTGCATTTTCTGCAGAAAGAGTGTTTCATAACTGCTAATATAAACTAAGGTTCAACTCTGTTGTTGAATGCAGAGAACAGTAAGATGTTTCACAGATTGCTTCTCTGTAGTTTTTATTTGAACATTTTATTTTTCCGCTATAGGCCTCTTAGCGCCTTGAATGTTCACTTGCATTTTCTACAGAAAGAGAGTTTCAGAACTGCTCAATAATAACTAAGGTTCAAATCTGTTAGTTCAATGCACAGAACAGTAAGAAGTTTAACATATTGCTTCTGTGTGGTTTTTATTTGAGGATATTCCTTTTCCCACTATAGGCCTCTCAGCGCCCTGAATGTCCACTTGCATTTTCTACAGAAAGAGTGTTTCATAACTGCTCAATAAAAACTAACGTTCAACTATGTTAGTTGAATGCACAGAACAGTAAGAGTTTCGCAGAGTGCTTCTGTGCAGTTTTTATTTGAAATATTCCTTTTTCCTCTATAGGCCTCTTATCTCCCTGAATGTCCAATTGCATTTTCTATAGAAAGGGTGTTTCAGAACTGCTCAATCAAAAGTAAGGTTGAACTCTGTTAGTTGAATGCACAGAACTGTAAGAAGTTTCACAGATAGCTTCTTTGTAGTTTTTATTTGAACATATTCCTTTTTCAACTATAGGCCTCTTAGCGCCCTGAATGTTCACTTGCATTTTCTGCAGAAAGAGTGTTTCATAACTGCTCAATATAAACTAAGGTTCAACTCTGTTAGTTGAATGCAGAGAACAGTAAGATGTTTCACAGATTGCTTCTGTGTAGTTTTTATTTGAACATTTTCATTTTTCCGCTATAGGCCTCTTAGCGCCTTGAATGTTCACTTGCATTTTCTACAGAAAGAGAGTTTCAGAACTGCTCAATAATAACTAAGGTTCAAATCTGTTAGTTGAATGCACAGAACAGTAAGAAGTTTCACAGATTGCTTCTGTGTGGTTTTTATTTGAAGATATTCCTTTTCCCACTATAGGCCTCTCAGCGCCCTGAATGTCCACTTGCATTTTCTACAGAAAGAGTGTTTCAGAACTGCTCAATAAAAACTACCGTTCAACTATGTTAGTTGAATGCACAGAACAGTAAGGAGTTTCGCAGATTGCTTCTGTGCAGTTTTTATTTGAAAATATTCCTTTTTCCTCTATAGGCCTCTTATCTCCCTGAATGTCCAATTGCATTTTCTATAGAAAGGGTGTTTCAGAAGCGCTCAATCAAAAGTAAGGTTCAACTCTGTTAGATGAATGCAAAGAACAGAAATAAGTTTCACAGAATGCTTCTGTGTAGTTTGTATTTGAAGGTATTTCTTTTTCCGCTATAGGCCTCTTAGCGCTCCGAAGTCCACTTGCATTTTCTACAGAAAGAGTGTTTCAGAACTTCTCAATCAAAAGTAAGGTTCAACTCTGTTAGTTGAATGCACAGAACAGAGAGAAGTTTCACAGATAGCTTCTGTGTAGTTTTTATGTGAACTTTTTCCTTTTTCCACTATAGTCCTCTTAGCGCCCTGAATGTCCACTTGTATTTTCTACAGAAAGAGTGTTTCAGAACTGCTCAATGAAAACTGAGGTTCAACTCTGTTAGTTGAATGCACAGAACAGTAAGAAGTTTCACAATTTCTTCTGTGCACTTTTTATTTGAAAATATTCCTTTTCCACTATAGGCCTCTTAGCGCCCTGAATGTCCAATTGCATTTTCTACAGAAAGAGTGTTTCTGAACTGCTCAATCAAAAGTAAGGTTAAACACTGTTAGTTGAATGCACAGAACAGAAACTAGTTTTACAGAATGCTTCTGTGTAGTTTTTATTTCAAGCTATTACTTTTTCCGCTATAGGCCTCTTAGCGCTCCGAATGTCCACTTGCATTTTCTACAGAAAGAGTGTTTCAGAACTTCTCAATCAAAACTTAGGTTCAACTCTGTTAGTTGAATGCACAGAGCAGAGAAATGTTGCACAGATATCTTCTGTGTAATTTTTATTTGAACTTATTCCTTTTTCCACTTAGGCCTCTTAGCACCCTGAATGTCCGCTTGTATTTCTACAGAAAGAGTGTTTCAGAACTGCTCAATCAAAACTAAGGTTCAATCTGTTAGTTGAATGCACAGAACAGAAAGAAGTTTCACAGATTGCTTCTTTGTAGTTTTTGTTTGAAGATATTCCCTTTTCCACTATAGGCCTCTTAGCGCCATGAATGTCCACTTGCATTTTCTACAGAAAGAGTGTTTCAGAACTGTTCTATCAAAATTAAGGTTCAACTGTGTTAGTTTAAAAACAGAACCGTAAGAAGTTTCACAGATTGCTTCTGTGTAGTTTTTATTTGAAGGTGTTCCTTTTTCCAGCATAGGCCTCTTAGCGCCCTGAATGTCCACTTGCATTTTCTACAGAAAGGGAGTTTCAGAATGCTCAATCAAAAGTAAGGTTGAACTCTGTTAGTTGAATGCACAGAACTGTAAGAAGTTTCACAGATAGCTTCTTTGTAGTTTTTATTTGAACATATACCTTTTTCAACTATAGGCATCTTAGCGCCCTGAATGTTCACTTGCATTTTCTGCAGAAATAGTGTTTCATAACTGCTCAATATAAACTAAGGTTCAACTCTGTTAGTTGAATGCACAGAACAGTAAGAAGTTTCACAGATTGCTTCTGTGTAGTTTTTATTTGAACATATTCATTTTTCCACTATAGGCCTCTCAGCGCCTTGAATGTTCACTTGCATTTTCAACAGAAAGAGTGTTTCAAAACTGCTCAATTATAACTAAGGTTCCACTCTGTTAGTTGAATGCACAGAACAGTAAGAAGTTTCACAGATTGCTTCTGTGTGGTTTTTATTTGATGATATTCCTTTTCCCACTATAGGCCTCTCAGCGCCCTGCATGTCCACTTGCATTTTCTACAGAAAGAGTGTTTCAGAACTGCTCAATAAAAACTACCGTTCAACTATGTTAGTTGAATGCACAGAACATTAAGAAGTTTCGCAGATTGCTTCTGTGCAGTTTTTATTTGAAAATTTCCTTTTTCCACTATGGGCCTCTTTATTCCCTGAATGTCCAATTGCATTTTCTATAGAAAGGGTGTTTCAGAAGTGCTCAATCAAAAGTAAGGTTCAACTCTGTTAGTTGAATGCAAAGAACAGAACGAAGTTTCACAGAATGCTTATGTGTAGTTTGTATTTGAAGGTATTACTTTTTCCGCTATAGGCCTCTTAGCGCTCCGAAGGTCCACTTGCATTTTCTTCAGAAAGAGTGTTTCAGAACTTCTCAATCAAAAGTAAGGTTCAACTCCGTTAGTTGAATGCACAGAACAGAGAGAAGTTTCACAGATAGCTTCTGTGTAGTATTTATGTGAACTTTTTCCTTTTTCCACTATAGTCCTCTTAGCGCCCTGAATGTCCACATGTATTTTCTACAGAAAGAGTGTTTCAGACCTGCTCAATCAAAACTGAGGTTCAAGTCTGTTAGTTAAATGCAAAGAACAGTAAGAAGTTTCACAGATTTCTTCTGTGCAGTTTTTATTTGAAAATATTCCTTTTCCACTATAGGCCTCTTAGCGCCCTGAATGTCCAATTGCATTTACTACAGAAAGAGTGTTTCAGAACTGCTCAATAAAAAGTAAGGTTAAACTCTGTTAGTTGAATGCACAGAACAGAAAGAAGTTTCACAGAATGCTTCTGTGTAGTTTTTATTTGAAGATATTTCTTTTTCCGCTATAGGCCTCTTAGCGCTCCGAAGGTCCACTTGCATTTTGTACAGAAAGTGTTTCAGAACTGCTCAATCAAAAGTAAGGTTCAACTCTGTTAGTTGAATGCACAGAACAGAAAGAAGTTTCACAGATTGCTTCTGTGTAGTTTTTGTTTGAAGATATTCCTTTTTCTACTATGGGCCTCTTAGCGCCATGAATGTCCACTTGCATTTTCTACACAAAGAGTGTTTCAGAACTGCTCAATCAAAACTAAGGTTCAACTCTGTTAGTTGAATGCACAGAACAGAGAGTAGTTTCACAGATATCTTCTGTGTAGTTTTTATTTGAACTTATTCCTTTTTCCACTATAGGCCTCTTAGCGCCCTGAGTGTCCACTTGTATTTTCTACAGAAAGAGTGTTTCAGAACTGCTCAATGAAATCTAAGGTTCAACTCTGTTAGTTGAATGCACAGAACAGAAAGAAGTTTCACAGATTGCTTCTTTGTAGTTTTTGTTTTAAGATATTCCCTTTTCCACTATAGGCCTCTTAGCGCCATGAATGTCCACTTGCATTTTCTACAGAAAGAGTGTTTCAGAACTGTTCAATCAAAATTAAGGTTCAACTGTGTTAGTTTAAATAACAGAAGCGTAAGAAGTTTCACAAATTGCTTCTGTGTAGTTTTTATTTGAAGGTATTCCTTTTTCCACCATAGGCCTCTTAGCGCCCTGAATGTCCACTTGCATTTTCTACAGAAAGGGTGTTTCAGAACTGCTCAATCAAAAGTAAGTTTGAACTCTGTTAGTTGAATGCACAGAACTGTAAGTATTTTCACAGATAGTTTCTTTGTAGTTTTTATTTGAACATATGCCTTTTTCAACTATAGGCCTCTTAGCGCCCTGAATGTTCACTTCCATTTTCTGCAGAAAGAGTGTTTCATAACTGCTCAATATAAACTAAGGTTCAACTCTGTTCGTTGAATGCAGAGAACAGTAAGATGTTTCACAGATTGCTTCTGTGTAGTTTTTATTTGAACATTTTGATTTTTCCGCTATAGGCCTCTTAGCGCCTTGAATGTTCACTTGCATTTTCTACAGAAAGAGAGTTTCAGAACTGCTCAATAATAACTAAGGTTCAAATCTGTTAGTTCAATGCACAGAACAGTAAGAAGTTTCACAGATTGCTTCTTTGTGGTTTTTATTTGAGGATATTCCTTTTCCCACTATAGGCCTCTCAGCGCCCTGAATGTCCACTTGCATTTTCTACAGAAAGTGTGTTTCAGAACTGCTCAATAAAAACTACCGTTCAACTATGTTAGTTGAATGCACAGAACAGTAAGGAGTTTCGCAGATTGCTTCTGTACAGTTTTTATTTGAAAATATTCCTTTTTCCTCTATAGGACTCTTATCTCCCTGAATGTCCAATTGCATTTTCTATAGAAAGGGTGTTTCAGAAGCGCTCAATCAAAAGTAAGGTTCAACTCTGTTAGATGAATGCAAAGAACAGAAAGAAGTTTCACAGAATGCTTCTGTGTAGTTTGTATTTGAAGGTATTACTTTTTCCGCTATAGGCCTCTTAGCGCTCCGAAGGTCCACTTGCATTTTCTACAGAAAGAGTGTTTCAGAACTTCTCAATCAAAAGTAAGGTTCAACTCCGTTAGTTGAATGCACAGAACAGAGAGAAGTTTCACAGATAGCTTCTGTGTAGTTTTTATGTGAACTTTTTCCTTTTTCCACTATAGTCCTCTTAGCGCCCTCAATGTCCACTTGTATTTTCTACAGAAAGAGTGTTTCAGAACTGCTCAATGAAAACTGAGGTTCAACACTGTTAGTTGAATGCACAGAACAGTAAGAAGTTTCACAGATTTCTTCTGTGCACTTTTTATTTGAAAATATTCCTTTTCCACTATAGGCCTCTTAGCGCCCTGAATGTTCAATTGCATTTTCTACAGAAAGTGTGTTTCAGAACTGCTCAATCAAAACTAAGGTTCAACTCTGTTAGTTGAATGCACAGAACAGAGAAATGTTGCACAAATATCTTCTGTGTAATTTTTATTTGAACTTATTCCTTTTTCCACTATAGGCCTCTTAGCACCCTCAATGTCCGCTTGTATTCTCTACAGAAAGAGTGTTTCAGAACTGCTCAATCAAAACTAAGGTTCAACTCTGTTAGTTGAATGCACAGAACAGAAAGAAGTTTCACAGATTGCTTCTTTGTAGTTTTTGTTTGAAGATATTCCCTTTTCCACTATAGGCCTCTTAGCGCCATGAATGTCCACTTGCATTTTCTACAGAAAGAGTGTTTCAGAACTGTTCTATCAAAATTAAGGTTCAACTGTGTTAGTTTAAAAACAGAACCGTAAGAAGTTTCACAGATTGCTTCTGTGTAGTTTTTATTTGAAGGTGTTCCTTTTTCCACCATAGGCCTCTTAGCGCCCTGAATGTCCACTTGCATTTTCTACAGAAAGGGAGTTTCAGAATTGCTCAATCAAAAGTAAGGTTGAACTCTGTTAGTTGAATGCACAGAACTGTAAGAAGTTTCACAGATAGCTTCTTTGTAGTTTTTATTTGAACATATTCCTTTTTCAACTATAGGCATCTTAGCTCCCTGAATGTTCACTTGCATTTTCTGCAGAAATAGTGTTTCATAACTGCTCAATATAAACTAAGGTTCAACTCTGTTAGTTGAATGCACAGAACAGTAAGAAGTTTCACAGATTGCTTCTGTGTAGTTTTTATTTGAACATATTCATTTTTCCACTATAGGCCTCTCAGCGCCTTGAATGTTCACTTGCATTTTCAACAGAAAGAGTGTTTCAAAACTGCTCAATTATAACTAAGGTTCCACTCTGTTAGTTGAATGCACAGAACAGTAAGAAGTTTCACAGATTGCTTCTGTGTGGTTTTTATTTGAAGATATTCCTTTTCCCACTATAGGCCTCTCAGCGCCCTGAATGTCCACTTGCATTTTCAAC
The DNA here is from genome assembly GCF_006542625.1 of Nomascus leucogenys. Lineage (NCBI taxonomy): Eukaryota > Metazoa > Chordata > Mammalia > Primates > Hylobatidae > Nomascus > Nomascus leucogenys. The sequence continues at coordinate 2,963 of NW_022096574.1, read as the reverse complement.
AGAAAGAGTGTTTCAGAACTGCTCAATAAAAACTACGGTTCAACTATGTTAGTTGAATGCACAGAACATTAAGAAGTTTCGCAGATTGCTTCTGTGCAGTTTTTATTTGAAAATATTCCTTTTTCCACTATGGGCCTCTTATTCCCTGAATGTCCAATTGCATTTTCTATAGAAAGGGTGTTTCAGAAGTGCTCAATCAAAAGTAAGGTTCAACTCTGTTAGTTGAATGCAAAGAACAGAAAGAAGTTTCACAGAATGCTTCTGTGTAGTTTGTATTTGAAGGTATTACTTTTTCCGCTATAGGCCTCTTAGCGCTCCGAAGGTCCACTTGCATTTTCTACAGAAAGAGTGTTTCAGAACTTCTCAATCAAAAGTAAGGTTCAACTCCGTTAGTTGAATGCACAGAACAGAGAGAAGTTTCACAGATAGCTTCTGTGTAGTTTTATGTGAACTTTTTCCTTTTTCCACTATAGTCCTCTTAGCGCCCTGAATGTCCACATGTATTTTCTACAGAAAGAGTGTTTCAGACTGCTCAATCAAAACTGAGGTTCAACTCTGTTAGTTGAATGCAAGAACAGTAAGAAGTTTCACAGATTTCTTCTGTGCAGTTTTTATTTGAAAATATTCCTTTTCCACTATAGGCCTCTTAGCGCCCTGAATGTCCAATTGCATTTCTACAGAAAGGTGTTTCAGAACTGCTCAATAAAAGTAAGGTTAAACTCTGTTAGTTGAATGCACAGAACAGAAAGAAGTTTCACAGAATGCTTCTGTGTAGTTTTTATTTGAAGATATTCTTTTTCCGCTATAGGCCTCTTAGCGCTCCGAAGGTCCACTTGCATTTTGTACAGAAAGAGTGTTTCAGAACTGCTCAATCAAAAGTAAGGTTCAACTCTGTTAGTTGAATGCACAGAACAGAAAGAAGTTTCACAGATTGCTTCTGTGTAGTTTTTGTTTGAAGATATTCCTTTTTCTACTATGGGCCTCTTAGCGCCATGAATGTCCACTTGCATTTTCTACAAAAGAGTGTTTCAGAACTGCTCAATCAAAACTAAGGTTCAACTCTGTTAGTTGAATGCACAGAACAGAGAGTAGTTTCACAGATATCTTCTGTGTAGTTTTTATTTGAACTTATTCCTTTTTCCACTATAGGCCTCTTAGCGCCCTGAATGTCACTTGTATTTTCTACAGAAAGATGTTTCAGAACTGCTCAATCAAAACTAAGGTTCAACTCTGTTAGTTGAATGCACAGAAAGAAAGAAGTTTCACAGATTGCTTCTTTGTAGTTTTTGTTTGAAGATATTCCCTTTTCCAGTATAGGCTCTTAGCGCCATGAATGTCACTTGCATTTTCTACAGAAAGAGTGTTTCAGAACTGTTCAATCAAAATTAAGGTTCAACTGTGTTAGTTTAAAGAACAGAACCATAAGAAGTTTCACAGATTGCTTCTGTGTAGTTTTTATTTGAAGGTATTCCTTTTTCCACCATAGGCCTCTTAGCGCCCTGAATGTCCACTTGCATTTTCTACAGAAAGGTGTTTCAGAACTGCTCAATCCAAAGTAATTTGAACTCTGTTAGTTGAATGCACAGAACTGTAAGAAGTTTCAAGATCTTCTTTGTAGTTTTATTTGAACATATACCTTTTTCAACTCTAGGCCTCTTTGCGCCCTGAATGTTCACTTGCATTTTCTGCAGAAAGTGTTTTCATAACTGCTCAATATAAACTAAGGTTCAACTCTGTTAGTTGAATGCAGAGAACAGTAAGAAGTTTCACAGATTGCTTCTCTGTAGTTTTTATTTGAACATTTTCATTTTTCCGCTATAGGCCTCTTAGCGCCCTGAATGTTCACTTGCATTTTCTACAGAAAGAGTGTTTCAGAACTGCTCAATAAAAACTAAGGTTCACTCTGTTAGTTGAATGCACAGAACAGTAAGAAGTTTCACAGATTGCTTCTGTGTGGTTTTTATTTGAAGATATTCCTTTTCCCACTATAGGCCTCCAGCGCCCTGAATGTCCACTTGCATTTTCTACAGAAAGAGTGTTTCAGAACTGCTCAATAAAAACTACCGTTCAACTATGTTAGTTGAATGCACAGAACAGTAAGAAGTTTCACAGATTGCTTCTGTGCAGTTTTTATTTGAAAATATTCCTTTTTCCACTATAGGCCTCTTAGTTCCCTGAATGTCCAATTGCATTTTCTATAGAAAGGGTGTTTCAGAAGTGCTCAATCAAAAGTAAGGTTCAACTCTGTTAGATGAATGCAAAGAACAGAAAGAAGTTTCACAGAATGCTTCTGTGTAGTTTGTATTTGAAGGTATTACTTTTTCCGCTATAGGCCTCTTAGCGCTCCGAAGGTCCACTTGCATTTTCTACAGAAAGAGTGTTTCAGAACTTCTCAATCAAAAGTAAGGTTCAACTCCGTTAGTTGAATGCACAGAACAGAGAGAAGTTTCACAGATAGCTTCTGTGTAGTTTTTATGTGAACTTTTTCCTTTTTCCACTATAGTCCTCTTAGCGCCCTGAATGTCCACTTGTATTTTCTACAGAAAGAGTGTTTCAGAACTGCTCAATCAAAACTGAGGTTCAACTCTGTTAGTTGAATGCACAGAACAGTAAGAAGTTTCACAGATTTCTTCTGTGCAGTTTTTATTTGAAAATATTCCTTTTCCACTATAGGCCTCTTAGCGCCCTGAATGTCCAATTGCATTTTCTACAGAAAGAGTGTTTCAGAACTGCTCAATCAAAAGTAAGGTTAAACTCTGTTAGTTGAATGCACAGAACAGAAAGAAGTTTCACAGAATGCTTCTGTGTAGTTTTTATTTGAAGATATTTCTTTTTCCGCTATAGGCCTCTTAGCGCTCCGAATGTCCACTTGCATTTTGTACAGAAAGAGTGTTTCAGAACTGCTCAATCAAAAGTAAGGTTCAACTCTGTTAGTTGAATGCACAAAACAGAAAGAAGTTTCA
>NW_022096573.1:0-24774 GCF_006542625.1 Nomascus leucogenys | reverse complement strand
GGAGTTCAAGACGAGCTTAGGCAACATAGTGAGACCCCATCTCAAAATATAAATCAGGCCAGGCGTGGTGGCTTGCACCTGTAATCCCAGCACTTTGGGAGGCCCTGGTGAGTGGATCACCTGAAATCAGGAGTTTGAGAGCAGCCTGGCCAACATGGTGAAACCCTGCATCTACTAAAAACACAAAAATTAGCTGGACATGATGGCATACACCTGTAGTCCCAGCTACTTGGGAGGTTGAGGCAGGAGAATCACTTGAACACGGGAGGTGGAGATTGCAGTGAGCCGAAATCACGCCACTGTATGCCAGACTGGGCAACAGAGCAAGATTCCTTCTCAAAAAATAAATAAATAAATAAAATTAATTAAAAGGCATACATGAATTGAGTTCAACAAACAAAAATGCCAAATGCCTCGTCTGTGCAAATCCTGGCCTTGGTTGTCTTCAGTGGTAAAATGTGGTTGACAAGCTTGGCTCTTTGTGAAAACAGAATTACTTCCTAAGGATTTTTTTTTAATTAACTTTTTTTTTCTGTGGATACAAGGGGGGAAGGGATGTGATGGAGAAGTTATTAGATTGGTGCAAAAGTTATTGCAGTTTTTGTCATTATTTTCAATGGCAAAAACCGTAATAACTTTTGGACCAACCTAATACTTAAGCAGTTTTCCTACAGCCATGTTTTTTTCTCAGATGAGCTTGCCTTTTCTCCAGTCCTGCAGGCAATATGGTAGCAAAAATCGTGTCTTCCATTGTATCCATAGTGGTGGTGACACTGCTGGGCATGAAATCGTAGCCAGTTATTTCAAACAAAACAATAGGATAAATTGTTTCAGGACCCAATGGTAACTTTGGCTCTAAACATTGTTTTCCTTGTTACTATGCCTGATTTTTTATTTTAAAAATTGCTTTTGGATGTCTCTCACCAGCAAAGTTATTCTTGGTTAAGTTCAAATACATAACTTGCCTAATAATGTGATTTTTTAAAATTTATTTTTATTTTTTTGAGACAGAGATTCACTCTGTTGCCCAGGCTGGAGTGCAGTGGCACAATCTTAGCTCACTGCAATCTCCACCTCCTGGGTTGGGTTCAAGAGATTCTCTTGCCTCAGCCTCCTGAAGAGCTGGGAATACAGGCATGCACCACCATGCCTGGCTAATTTGCATTTTTTTGTAGAGATGGGGTTTCCCCATGTTGGCCAGGCTGTTCTTGAACTCCTGACCTCAAGTGATGATCTGCCTGCGTTGGCTTCCCAAAGTGCTGGGATTACAGGCGTGGGCCACCGCGCCTGGCCAACGACTGGGTTTTCATGGTCAGGTGTAGGCTGTACCTTCCTCTAAACCTTGTTACAATGACACTGGCACATTGTCTGTCTAATGTAAAAGAGGGGGAGAAAAAATGGAAAGAAAAAGAAACAAAAAAAATACTAACCTACATTGCAGGACTAAATCATGATGGTTGGTTGAACTAACCAAATATAGTTCTGTTTTGTATTCAGTGAAATTTTCATCACAGGTGAGTCAGGAAAAATATCTGGGTTGAATGTGAATGTTTTCCACAGAACCCCACCCACAAGGAAAACTACTGAAACACTAAATTATAAGCCTCTCTGGAATTCCGAAGCTGAGCTCAGACCATAGGGGAAAAGAAAGATCTGCTGTGGCTTCCTGGTTCAATGCTGGCTCCACACCCCTGGGTTTGAAGAATCACTTGGGATTTGAGAGCAGAGGATGCCCTAAAGAAATCTCTGAAACAGCAGTCAGGGATTGTTTTATAGCCAAAAGAGTGACTCAGATCTTTAACTGGGGGTCCCTGGAGATTTGGTTTAACCCTCAGGCCACTCACATCAGAATCTGTCTGGAGTTTGCCAATCGGCCTCTAACTCATACCTTCTTTGTGTCCCTGAAGGAAACCAGAAAGGGATGCCCATTCCTATGGTGTTTGCTTTAGGATTTGCATTTGGCCTCAAAAATCCTAAAACCTTCCCATGCGCGCACTCTGCTGGTCAATGGGCAGTATCAACCATTAGCTAATGAACCTCTGTTTGGGGTGAGCCTCCATCACGTTACGCCCCATCCTGAAATTCTAGGAGGAAACTGAGTTTCTGAAAAACTGCCTTATTTTCCTGACAACCTGAGAGCAGATTCTTGGGTTCAGTGACAACACTCTTTCACCCAACATAGCAGCCATCATTAACGAACACCACGTTCAGCAGCCTTCGTGGCAGTGAGTTGTAAGCCTTTGTTAACCAACGGCTGAAACTGAGTAAGAGAGAGGCACCCATCTCCACAAGCACAAAATGTAAGGGCGGGGGAGGGTCACCCATAAACTCAATAATGAAGACAAATATATTTTAGTGCAATATTTTATAAGGAAAATCACTGGCATGGGGGCCAGTTGAGTTTCTGAAATAGGTGTAGTTTTAAAAATGTGATTGATGCCTGCCCCATTTGAGGTGGAACCACGTTTTTGCTAAAGAGGTGTAATGTCTTGAAGCTCTTTCATGCCTTTTGGCTACCTGGTAAGTATTTTGTCTACTTTCTGCATTGTACTTCAATGATACTCTCACCAAGTATTCCCAAGCACCAAATTTATCTTTCCCTCCCTTAAAGTTCCTGAGATCAGACAGGAGGATGCAGACAGAGTGAGCTGATCTTAGGGAGATCTCTTCAAGGTGGACAGTGACATTTATGTGGATCCTGGACCTATATCACCTCGCTGGCTGTAAAGCCTTTATATTATCTAAGAAATATGTGTATGACAGCACTATATATGGGTTTGGTATCAAATGGGGCTCAGAGCTCTGTGAACTTGACTCTGAGGTTCCAGGCTGCTGCTGATGGTACCCAGCTGTCCACCTCTCCTTAGTTAGGTCATGAATTTTCTCTCTCTCCTAAAGGATGATGTGCATGGTATACTAACCATATCCATGGTGATGTGATGCAGTGCACAACCTGTGGAACTGTATACATGCTGAGGCCATACACTGAAGCTTGCACACTTTGTAGGTAAAGAGTTGTAGTAACAGAGCTACATAGAAGCAGATGTCTGTCACTTGATGTGGACTTTTAAGAATCATACTTTGCTTTTATTTTGTAAAGTGGAGAAAATGACAACACCACTTGAGAAGTTATAAGGACCAACAAGGCCATATTCAAAAAAAGAAGTTCCTACAAATATTAGTTTTAACCAAAAAGAAAGTTACTCAATTCATTTGAGATCATCAAAATCCTTAACAAATGGCAAAACGTAAAAAAACAATGTTTTGAAAACTAAAATTTATTTCCAGATACGATTTTAACAGTTTTTAACTATATTTTTTTTTTTTTTTTGAGATGGAGTCTTGCTCTTGTTGCCCAGGTGGAGTGCAGTCCGGCCTGCATCTCGGCCACTGCGAGCTCCCGCCACTGCACCCCCCCCGGCTTACCCATTTCATCCGTCCCTCCTCCCTCCCATGGTAGCTGGGACTACAGACACACCACCACCCATGCCCGGCTGATTTTTTTATTTTTAGTAGAGATGGTTTTCGCCGTGTTAGCCAGATGGTCTCGATCTCCTGAACCCCCGTGATCTGCCTGCCTCAGCCCTCCCAAAGTGCTGGACACCAGGTGTGAGCCACAGCCTGCCCAAATATTTTCTATTTTTAATTTTTCCCGCTTTATTAAAGGTATAGTTGACAAACATTGTATATATTCAGATGCACAACTTCATTCTGGCATAATTTATTTGTTCTAATCTATTTCTGCTGAAAGTAAGGCAAGTGTCATATAGACAGCACACAGTTGGATCTTGGCTCTTTCTTTTTTTTTAATAGATTTTCATTCTTCTAGATTCTTTTTAAAGCATAATAAACATGTTGTATATATTTAAGATGTGCAACTTCATTTCTGCTTCATTTTTTCTGTCTAATCTTCCTTCTGCTAAATATAGAGCAAGAGTCTCTTGTAACAACATACAGTTGGATCTTGGTTTTCTTTTTCTTTGTTTCATAGACTTTTTTTTGTCCCCACAATGACATTTGTTTCCAATCTTCCTTTCAGAACCAGAAAATGTCAGAAGATGTTAAGATCCCCGATTACTTAGAGGAAAACAACTAAAACAAGAACGTTGTTTATCACTGTCGTGGAAATTTCCTTTTATTCTTGACACAACTTGATGACTTAAAGTGTGTTTTCTTCTGTGTGAAGTACGTGAGCTTTCTCACTAAGCATTCCCAACTCATTGGATGTGATGTGGTTATAAAGATAAGTTAGGCGGCTAGACCCTGCATTCTAAAAAAACGATTACTTGATCTGTTGGTTTGGCCATTCATTTGCACAAAGAGACTGTGGCTCTCTGTTCTGAGATCTTCAGCTACTTCATAAGTGCAATAACATACACATGCTTAACCATGTTGATGGCACAAAGCAGTGAGCAGTAGGGAGGCAGAGTATCTTGGTGGGGAGGGGATGTTATCAGCTTCTGGGAGATGGAGAATATTGTTGAGTTCCAAAGATGCTAAATTCTTCAGTGATATAAAAAATCATTGAGCATTCATTATTGTGAATGAAGTGGGGATGCATTATTTCTGACACCCACAAGCAGGGTTTGATCATCCTTTCAGCTTTGAATGTATCTGCACATAAAATTATTATTACCTGAAGAAATAAGGCTGCATTTTGAAATGTTAAGTGCAAAACAAACTGGTGTTAAAACCAACTGGGGGAAATCTTGGGATACTTTTTCTTAGGAAATCATATGGTTGTTGATATATTTTGGCACATAGGAGACAGAAATGGTGATTATCAGGCATTGAGCCTTTTTGTGGTGGTTTTAGTCTTTGATAGTCTGTAAGTACTAGTTCCTAGGGCAACAACATTGCATTCCTTGGTTTATACTTTTTCTATTCACCAGAGTAGGAAATCTTAAATCCTTAGGCATCCAAGAAGTATACCAGCTTTTTGCTTCTCTTTTAGAAACACTTGGGGACAGAAAAAAGGATGGTTTGGGCATATTGATATAGTTTGAGTAAACTAAGGTTAATGTTCATGATAACATTTAGACTTTGCCATAAATATCAGAACCAAAGATTAAGACATTCATGTGCAGTCTGGAATGTATATATGGGACCATAAAAATTCAAGTATGCCATTTTTATGCTCACCATTATGAATTGGGGTCTCAAGAGAGAAGGTTGAAAGTGGAAAGCACTTGGAAGAGCTCCCCAGTTTGTAAAATACCTTTAATCATTCACATTAGGCATCTCGGAGCTGCGGGGCTCAAATGTGGATTCATGCATCATTTGTGCAATTGAAGACAGTCCATATTTCTGTTTCAGTATTAGGTCCCACAGCACTTTTCAATTCTTGTAGAAGGTTGTTTTCAGGAGTGGTGATGTCTGATGCTCCATTACTATTTTCTTTATAGAGTTTCAGCATAAGCTTAATTAAATTCTTGTGAAAAAGTCTCTGTGTTTTAGTTACATACACACATACATACCTACTTAAATGGAATCTAAACATTTTTAGCCTTTAATCCATTCCATTTTCTAAAACTGTCATAAACCATTTTTAATCATTGTTAAATAATGTAAAAGAAAAATAATGGATTTGATTATGCATAGTTTTTTTCTATATTTCACAAATAATTTATGAAATGGCTGTAGAAGTGGCCCCAAATTATGAACCTCCATAGCTGTGAATATGATGCAACAAATCTGTTTTTAAAGCTCAAGATAGATTATGAACATAGAAATTCATAGAGTTACCTAATAATGAGATAAAATTCACCTAAGTGACAAGGATCATGTTCAATCTACTTAAAATGAAAATATTTGAATAATGATTGCTTGGGGGAACCTCTCTTTGAGGGGTCATGAGGACCACCTGTTGGGTATTCTGTTTTCATGCTGAGAAGGTGAGAATTGAACAGATGAAAAAAGCCTTGATAAGATGTCTCTCCATGTATTTTAGAGAAGGATAACCTTGACTCTACAGTTGACCTTGAACAACACAGGGCTGAACTGCATAGGTCCACCTATATGTGAATTTGCTTCTGGCTCTGCCATTACTGAGACAGCAGGACCAACCCTCCATCTACTCAACATGAAGATGATAAGGATGAAGACCTTTATGGTGATCTACTTCCACTTAATAAATAGTAAATTCATTAATTTTATCTTCTATGATTTTCTTCATAACATTTTCTTTAGCTTACTTTATTGTAATAATATGGTATGTAATACATATGCAAAATATGTGTTCATCACTGTTATCAGTAAGGCTTTCAGTCAACCAGTATGCTATGAGTAGTTAAGTTTTCGGAGAGTCAAAAGTTATACATGAGCTTTCAACTGTGCAGAGGGTCAGTTCCCCTCACTACCCCACATTGTTCAAGGGTCAATTGTATAATGTTAAAAGCCACACTTACCTCCTCTTTGTGGGGACTTGAATGCATTTGGTGGTCAACGGATAAATATCTTCATGATGGAATGAAGAGAAGACATGACTAATTTTAGTAGGGTGAAGCGGAAAATGACAAATATATGAGCTATATTTTTGTTTAACTTTTTCTACACGGGAAAAATAACTTTTTTGTCCAAGTATAAACCACTATATGAAATTCTTCTGGTTTTAGGGGAGAGGAATGTATGATTCTGCTGATTTGCCTTTGACTACTGGAATTGGAATATCCAGTTACACACAAAAACACACCACACACACACACACACACACACATACACAAGCACAGTATTAACACCACTGATATGAGTAGAATTATGTCCCCTCAAATTCCTATGTTGAAGTCCTAACCCCTGGCACCTCAGAATGTGGCCTTATTGAAAATAAGTCTGTTGCAGAGGTAATTAGGTTATTGAAATGGGGTCATGCTGGAGTGAGGTGAGTTCCTAATCCCACATGCCTGGTGTCTTTATAAGAATGTGGGGTTTGGATATAGGTAGTCACACAAGGAGAAGCTGTGGAGTGATATTACTACAAGCCAGAGAACTACCCAAAGAAGGAGAGGACCCTGGAACAGATCCTTCCCTAGAGACTTCAGAGGGAGCATAGCCTGTGGACACCCTGGTTTTGGACTTCTGGCCCCCAGAACTGTGCAAGAATAAACAAATATCCATTGTTTAGGCCACTCAGTTTGCAATACTTTGCTATAGCAGTTCCAGGGAATGAATATATGCATTAACACATGCCATATACATGTTTTTCCGCCTAATTAAAAATGGTGGGGAATTAGTTTAGCTTGCCTATAGAGGTAGTACGCAAGATTAGCCAGGGTTAAATACCAGACTCTGACACTCAATTTACAGATTCACAACCCGGTTTCTCCATTTCAAGCTGTGCACACTTAGGCAAGTTATACAACCTCTCTGGGCCACGGTTATCCCATTTGGGGGAAACAAAGGGGAGGTATCCTAAGAAGATCTTCCTCTCCAAGATGTGTTGAGGATGTAAGACTTAATGTGTGAAGACTGGGCACGGTGGCTCATGCCTGTAATCCTAGCACTTTGGGGGCCAAGGCAGGTGGATCACCTGAGGTCAGGAGTTGAGACCAGCTTGGCCAACATGGTGAAACTCCGTGTCTACCAAAAATACAAAAATTAGCCGGGCATGGTGGTGCATGCCTGTAATTCCACCTACTTGGGAGGCTGGGGCACAAGAATCACTTGAATCAGGGAGGTCGAAGTTTCAGTAAATGGAGATCATACCACTGCACTTCAGCCTGGGTGAGAGAGTGAGAGACCCTGTCACAAAGGAAAAAAAAAAAAAAAGAAAGAAAGACTTAAGTGCGAAAAGCATTCTCAGTGGTGCCTGGGAGGCAGTAAGGGCTGCCCAGGGGTTGGGGAAAAAAACAAGCTTCTCTTTTAGTGTAAATAAAATCAATCTCATCGAAATACATAGGGCATTTCTTAGGATTGGCTCAAAAGCAACAAACATGAAAAAAAGCTCAACATAACATCACTGATCATTAAAGAAATGCAAATCAAAACCGCAGTGAGATAACATCTCACACCAGTCTGAATGGTGGTTATTAAAAAGTCAAGAGACAGCAGATGCTGGTGAGATGGTGGAGAAATAGAAATAATTTTACACTATTGGTGGGAATGTAAGCTAGTTCAACCATTGTGGAAGATGGTGTGGCAATTCCTCAAAGATCTAGACCCAGAAATACTATTTGACCCAGCAATCTCATTACTGGGAGTATACCCAAAGGAATATAAACCATTCTATTACAAAGATACATGCATGTGTATGCTCATTGGAGCACTATTCACAATAGCAAAGACATAGAATCAACCTAAATGCCACCAATAATATACTGGGTAAAGAAAATGTACACACACACACGTGTGTGTGTGTGCATATATAATATATAATATATATATATATATGCAGCTATAAAAAGAATGAGATCATGTCCTTTGTAGGAACATGGATGGAACTGGAAGCCATTATCCTCAGCAAACTTATGCAAGAACAGAAAACCAAACACTGCATGTTCTGACTTATAAGTGGGAGCTGAACAATGAGAACACATGGACACAGGGAGGGGAACAACACACACTGTGGCCTGTTGGCAGGTGAAGTGTGGGGAGGCAGAGTATCAGGAAAAATAGCTAATGCATGCTGGGCTTAATACCTAGAGGGTAGGTTGATAGATGCAGCAAACCACCATGACACACATTTACCTATGTAACAACCTGCACTTCCTGCATGCACATGTACTCTGGAACTTAAAATAAAAATAAAAGAATTGTTTCAGAAGTCTAAGAGCATGAAGCCAAGGCTGCTCAACCTAACTAAAAACACGGAGTCTTAGAGAATGCACACGTTGTCCACCCAAATCCCTTCTTTCTGTCTTAATAATTTCAATAGTGCTATATTTCTGGTGTATGGAACTGCGGTCATTGTTCCCCAGCTGAACTACATTTTCCAGCATCCCTTGTGGGTAGGTGAAGCCACATGACTGCACTCTGGCAAATGGTGAGTCATCTCTATTTCTGAAGCTGAAAGATACTTTCACGATTTAACGAAAAATTGTCTTCCAGGATGAGGAACACCAAGTAAGTCAGTCTTGCATTTGGGGAGAAATTGGTGTCAGGACCCGTAGGTCTAATGGAGGAACCTTTCCCTGTGTTTTTTGCATGCAAAAAATAACTGAGGAATAATCTAAATTTAAATTTTTCTTGGGGATCCAGTTATCCAAAGAATTCCTAGGAGCTCTGTGAGAACCTTTACACATCCCCCCATCCTTGCTTTACCTGAACACCAAGAACATAAAGATACTTTTTGAAAATTTTAATTTCCCCCTCAATTTTTTTTCCTGATACATACATTTTCTTAAGTTAACCAAGTCCCCAGTTTTCTCATTAAGTCTTCAAACAACATGAGCTTTATCCTCTCAGGATAATTGCTAAAAATCAGTAGTTCTTTCTGATATTTTTTTGCTGGAAGAATTTTTGCTTGAATTCCTTAGGCATTCAGTTCCCTGAACGAATAGATGATCTTTTCAGCTGCTTGGGAAAGATTCTCCTTCTTCTTTCCAGGATAAATTCACTTTCAATCTTTGCTGATCATTCATTATATTGATGGGGGGAGTACAATTTACTAAGACTTTATGTTTCTGCAGACATTTTGGAATTTGACTTTCAAATTGTGTGTGTGTTTTCTGACTTGTTCATTTTGGAGACTTTTCATACAATCTGTATACTGTTATTTTATCCACTTTCAGATAATTATATGTAGATTTCATTGCTTTTACTTCCAGAGATGTTAAAGACTAATTTACCTTAACACGTAAATCAGTTTCATCAACATTCCTTCTGATTTCTAGCAATTCTGCACCTTCTAATGCATTTATCCCAATGACAAGGGCTCACCATCCACCGCATCATCTCCAAGAATGGCAATCTGATCTGTCTTCAGCAAGTATTTTCTAATATTTTTGTGTTTGTTCATTAAATTCACTCACTCTTTCTTTGCATCCATTGGCTTCTTGGGAAATCAGGTTTATGCATCTATGAAAATGGAAATTTTCATTTACACCATCTTTTATTGCCATATTAAGTGAGACTCTTAAATCTCATAGGTCTTTCCACTTTACTCATTGATTAATGTCATATTGAATGTATTGTGATGGGGCCAGTGATTTCAAATACCATCAAACTTTTTCCTCTCTAGTATTTCGAAACAATGACATTTCTTTTCATGCATGCACAGATATGTCCTGCTCATTTTAACAGTTCTTCTTTAGGATTCAAATTCTAAAACCATCAGCAGTGAACCATGTAATTCTTTTCACCAAAAGAAAATTCTTGCTCTGAACCCATCAAGGTTTTCAGTACATGCTATTTTCATGTAGCCCTTGATTTTTTTTCAATTAAGTTCATTTAGATGGTCAGAAATGTCAGTTAAGCATCATTTGAAGGTAATAATAACCCTGAAAAATTGTGGCTTTGGTATAGTTTTCCAAAAATTTAGGCTGGGTGTAGTGGCTCACACCTGTAATCCCAGCACTTTGGGAGGCCTAGGTGAGAGGATTGCTTGAGCCTAGGAGTTCAAGACCAGCCTGGGCAACATAGTGAGACCCCATCTCTAGTAAAGAGTAAAAAATTAGCTGGTGTCATAGTGCACACCTGTAGTCCCAGCTAGTGGGAGGATACTTGAACACAGAAATTCAAGACCATAGTGAGCTTGATAGCACCACTGCACTCCAGCTTGGGAACAGAGTGAGACTGTTAAAAGGTAGTAGGTAGGTAGGAAGGAAGGAAAGGAAGGAAGGAAGGAAGGAAGGAAGGAAGGAAGGAAGGAAGGAAGGAAGGAAGGAAGGAGAAGGAAGGAAATTTGATTCTTTTCGCCCATAAACTTGTGATGAGACACCAGTTTTGGAAAGCTGCCCTGCTTTGGTAGAAATAGCAGATGGCAAGATTCTGATATTATTTTCTACTATGAAGTTCAAAACAGTCAGAAGTGGGCAGCTTGGTTTTTCTGAAATTTTCATTCTGACAACCGACTCAGACTAGAGGAGATTTTTTAATGCCATCTGACAGATCTAAAACACACTCTTAGAAACCGTGCAAAAGTGGCAGCTTCCTGTTTGCTTGGCTTCATTGATCCAAACTACAGGTTGACAGTTTTCCTTCAAATGGATAAAGAGGATTCTGCAGTTTATGAAGCATTTGAGTCAAGGTGATACTTGCCTCTCGAATCCACAGATGCCACTTTTTGCCTTTGAGGACTTGCTAAAGAGTTCAGACTTTCCTACTGTATGTTTTCTGTGCAGAAGTCATGTTTTGTGGTGAGGACCATGGATTTTATTTCATTTCATAATTTTCTATGCAAATGGGACCTTGAGGCTGCAGAGAAAAAAAAATTGGGGTGCACAAATCCAAATGGAAATAGGCTCATTAGTTTAGCTAAGGAGGACACTTGTGTTATCTTGTGATTCAATGACATTTAAGCTTTAATCACAACATTTTCGTGCAAAAGGAAAAATATGTGTATTACATATGTGTGTGTGTGGTGTGTATCTCCTGTAAAAATAAAAACAATATATCTATTAAGGAGGCCTTGCAGCTGTTGGCCTTATAGCTTCAGAAATTTTATTTTTTTCAATATATTATTCTTAGGTCTGTAGTATGAAAGCTTTTTAAAATAAGCTGTACAACAATTTCACAAAATATTCAGAATAAAAAAGAGGGAGTGTTGGATATTAATTGTCACTAAATTTAATGATTAAAATACTAAAAATTTTACAAAGGGGTGACCACACTAAAATTCATATATCCCCAAAGATCTCTTAAAAATTAGATTTTTCAGGCTGGGTGCAGTGGCTCATGTCTGTAATCCCAGCACTTTGGGAGGCCAAGATGGAAGAATCACTTGAGGCCAGCAGGTGGAGACCAGCCTGGGTAACAAAGCAAGACCCCATCTCTACAAAATATTGTAAAAATTAGCTGGATTTTTTTGTAAATTTGTAAATTTTTGTAAATTTGTAAATTTGTAAAAATTAGGTGTGTGCTGGTAGTTCTAGCTACTTGGAAGGTTGAGGCAGGAAGATCACTTGAGCCCAGGAGGTCAGGCTGCTTTGAGCTATGATTGTGCCACTGCACTCCAGCCTGAGGAACAGAGTGAGACCTTGTCTCTAAAAGAGAAAAAAATAGGTATTTTGAACATTACAAAAGCCTACGATCTTTTTAAAATTGATTACTTTCATTAAATTCTTCTCCATTTAATGTGATTTTAGAAGTAATCTTTTATATCTGGAAAATGAAGAATAATTTATTGTTTCACCCAGAAAATGATAAAGCAGTCTATCAAAATATAGCATTTTAGAAAGCTAATGAAGTAAATAATGTTCTAATTAGGAAGAACTACTGCCAGTAGGAGTAATAGATAATAACAATGCTATTTGCTATTCCTTTTATGTTAGTAGGAAAATAAGAGAAAAATAAGCTATTAAAATTATTTATTTATTTATTTATTTATTTATTTATTTTTGAGATGGAGTCTCACTCTGTCACCCAGGCTGGAATAGAGTGGCACAACCTCGCTCACTACAACCTCTGCCTCCCAGGTTCAAGCTGATAATTTGTCATACTCCGGTTTGAATTTTTGTTTCTGGACTAAACCAAGGGTCGGATGCTTATTCTGGTGGCCCAAAAACAATATGCAGATGAACTAGGAGAGCAGGAAGTTTATTTCCATAACCAGTTATAGGGAGAAGGCCTGGACATTATTGCCAGACCAACTCAAAATTACAAAGTTCTCTAGAGCTTCTGTACCTTCTAAGTTGTATGTCTACATGTAAGTGTGCATTCATCTAAAAACAGTGATTAACTCCTTCTAATCTATAACTAAGGTCTGAGTCCTGAAGACCTTCCTCTGAAGCCTCAGTAAACTTACTTAATCTAAATGGGTCCAGGTGGCCAGACACTGTGGCTCATGCCTGTAATCCCAGCACTTTGGGGGGCTGAGGCGGGCAGATCACCTGAGGTCAGGAATTCCAGACCAACCTGGCCAACATGGTGAAACCTTGTCTCTACTAAAAAATACAAAAATTAGCCGTGTGTGGTGGCATGTGCCTGTAGTCGCAGCTACTTGGGAGGCTGAGATAGGAGAATTGCTTGAACCTGGGAGGCGGATATTGCAGTGAGCTGAGATCATTCCACTACATTCCAGCCTGGGCAAAACAGAGCGAGACTCTGTCTCAAAACAAAACAAAAAAAGAGGGCAAAGGAATTCTGTGACCAACATGTTTCACAATTTCTGCTCGATTTTATAAATGATGGCACTTTCCCCTGAAATCTCTGCAGTTTTATCAATCTCCCTCCCTGTCTGACTGCCTCAATCCTTTTCTATCTCTGCCAACTCAAAATGGTTGAAGCAATAAAGACAGCATCTGTAACAAGATGCACTTAGATTCAGGACCTCTGGGCTGGGTCAATTTGAGGGCTTAACAATGTCCTCCAGTAGCCAGGTTCTCTATGTCTTGCAGTCCCGTGTTTCATATGTCATCAGCCCATTTCACTCATGGAAGAAGCTGCTGTACCTCCAGCCATCACAGCCTCATACACTAATATCCGGACGCCCAATTAAGATCATTTCCTCTCAGATTTTCTCTTTTAAAAGCAAAGACATTCTTTCAGGTATCACCCCCAATTCCTCATCCCTGATTTACACACAGCCCTAACTAAAAGTAATCAGGTGCAGGCCAGCCATGGCAGCTCATGCCTGTAATTCCACTTTGGGAGGCTGAGTCAGGAGGATCACATAAGGTCAGGGGTTCAAGACCAACCTGGCCAACATGGTAAAACCTCATCTCTACTAAAAATACAAAATTAGCCAGGCATGGTGGTGGGTGCCTATAATCCCAGCTACTTGGGAGGCTGAGGCAGGAGAGTCGCTTGAACCTAGGAGGTGGAAGTTGCAGTGAGCCAAGATCATGCCATTTCACATTTCATTCCAGCCTGGTCAACAGAGTGAGACTCCCTCTCAAATAAATAAATAAACAAACAAATAAAGGGATCAGGTGAGAAAGCATGAAGGAACCCTGGGAAAAAATACAGGCTCCATCAACAATAAGGAAAAATGATGGTTGACTGGGTAGCCAGTAGCATGTGCTGCAAATTATTTGCTTATTTTTGTGTCAAGTGTTTGCCAATGTAGTTCTTTATATATTACCATGTTAATCATTACCAATATAAAATATTGAGATGTAATTGCAATTGTGACCCACACACATACATATAGATGCATGTTCTGTGTATCGAAATGTGTTCTCTCAGTCCTGTACTTGTCTTCAATCCTTAGAACCTTTGTCACAATCATTTTGTGCAATCCAATAGCTTGGCACAAACATCTGTTTTTGATTTTTGTTGTTGTTGTTTGAGACAGAGTCTTGCTCTGTCACCAGGCTGGAGTGCTGATCATGGCTCACTGCAGCCTTGAACTCCAGGCTCAAGCAATCCTCCCACTTTAGCCTCCTGAGTAGCTGGGACTACAGGCATGTGCCAACATTCCCAGCTAAGTTTGTCTTTTTTTATTTTTTTTTGTAAAGATGAGGGGTATCTCACTAGATTGGCCAGGCTGGTCTTGGATTCCTGAGCTCAGGCGAGCCTCCCACTTTAGCCTCTTGAGTAGCTGGGACAACAGGCATGTGCCAACACTTTATGCTAATTTTTTAAATTTGTTGTAAAGACGGAGGGATCTCACTATATTGGCCAGGCTGTTCTGGAACTCCTGAGCTCATGCGGTCTCCTGCCTTTACCTCCCAAAGTGCTGGATGGCAGGCATGAGCCACCATGCCCAGCTGCCTGCTGGGTTTCAATCCTTCCTTTCCCAGTACACAGGTAACTTCAAAAAGGTCTTGTAACTAACTCTCTAATAAAATTGTCCCAGGCATATAAATGTCTTGACATCTTTTTCAAATGCCTCCCTAGGAAATTGGCACTCCCTATTCCCGGCAACAGGGAGGAGAGAAAGGTTTACTCCAATGCACCCATGACAAAGCTGACCTGCTGCCAAGCTCTCTATGGCTTCCTGGAGACCAACACACACAGGAACAGAAGCCTGGCAACCCCCAGGGGAAGATGCCTCCTCCGGGTTTAAAAACGGAGCTACGCTTTTGCCCGGGGATCATGAGCGTTGCCTTGTGACTTAGTGCCTTATACTCTGCTTTCAGAGCACAAATTCTCAGTGGAATGGGAGAAACAGGCGGTGAGGAGGGATGGGGTGATTTATGGGGCAGAGAATGGTGCAACACCTACACATGTTTGTGTTGGGAGACCGAGGCCTCCTGCATTCCCTAAACATGCTGTTTAAACATCCCTGCAATTGGGCCAACTCTCTCTGGCTGTTTCAACCCTTTTCTATCTCTGCCAAATCCATGCCCCACCTTCTCCAGCCCTTCTGGCTCCAGCTACCCCTCCCCAACACCCTCAAATCTCAGAAAGGCAAGCAGTGACTCTCAAGCCTGGCTGTGCCTTAGGAACTCCTGGAGGTCTGGTTCACATAGCGGGGTCGGGGGAGCCCCAAGACGCAGGGTTCTTATTTCAGAGTTCAGATGCCTAAGAATGTGCATGACACAGTTTCCCAGGTGATGCTGATGCTGCCGGACCAGGACTGAGCCTGCACATCTCACCCCGAATTCAAAATCAAAAGATGGGGTGAGGGTTCTCAGCAAAACGCAGCCTGAGACTCTATTTTGGAGACCCCTGTTCCAGAGAGAAGAGCAGTGCTCCTGACACTTGGTGGGTGGGGCCCACGTACGCGGCTCAACACCCTGCAGTGTTGAGGATGCCCGCCACAGAGAGTCATTCAACTTAATAGTAGTAAAGTTGAGAAAGATTCTATTGCCTATCTATGTATCTATCAATCTATCCATCCATTCAGCTATCATCATCATTTATCTATTACCTATGTGTCATTTATCTATTATCTGTCCATCCATCTAGCCATCCATCATCCATCTATCATTATTTATTATTATGTATCATTTATCTAGTATCTATCTGTCTTCCTATCTTCCTTCTCCTCCTCCTTCTTTTCTTCTTCATCTTCTTCTATCAAATATCGATCTGTCTGCTTGCCTGTCTTTCTGCCTCTCAATCTAATCTATCCTCATCATTTATTTGTCCATTGTCTACCTATAATCTATCTATCCATCCATCCATCTATCATTTATCTATTATCTGTCATTTATCTATCTATATTTATCTATTATGGCTTTCTGCCTGTCTACCTATCATCATCATCACATTTATCTATTATCTATGTATCTATCATGATCATCATTTATCTATTATCTATCAACATTTATCTATTATTTATCTGTTTCTCTAATCTATCAATCCTCATTTATCTCTCTATCATCTATCTACCTGTCATCCATCTATATTTATCATTGTTTTTCTACCATCTACTTATTATCTGTTTATTTATATCTATCATTATCTTCCTATCATCTATTGATTATCTATCATCTGTTTTCTATTATCTATGATCCATCTCTCTACATCTAACCATGGCAGTGGCTGTCACTTGATGCCAGAGAACACATGGCAATGTGTGCAGTCCCTTGTGCTTGTTAGGATTAGGTGGGGTGTGGTACTGCATGTAGCAGGTGGAGCCCAGGGGATGCTGCCAAACAAGGCACAGTGCACAGGATGGCTCCACAGCAATTATCTAGCCCCAAATATCATTGAAGAGTCTGAGAAAGTCTGCTATAGGCTAAAGAAGCCACCAGTGTAATTTGAAGTTTTCCACAGCCTTGCTAAAGCACAGGAAAGCTCTGTTTACTTTGTTTTCTTAATTTAGGGAGTGCATTAAAAACATCACAAGGAAATAGAAGCCCAAGTTTTTGCTCTGTTGGGGGACTCCTGGTGATGTCGTCACCATTGTGTGGGGGTGCTCCAGGTATCAGGTGGGTGGAGCCCTGGGACACTGCTCAACACGCTGCAGTGCACAGGATGATGCCACCACAAAGACCTCAAGCCCTTAAGGACTGGGACTCCAAAATGAAGATGGGTTTTACCCAACTTCTGCTCCGGATAAGATGCCCAGGGGTGGGTGATGTGTGTTAAGGAGATCAGAGGCTTCCGTTATGCATGGGGAGAAAAATGTGTTCACCAGGCCGGGGAGATAAGAGCTGCCTAGAAGGAGGCAGGAGGCAGGCCCCTGCCTGTCTATCCTGCCAGTGAGCTGCTCGACAGCTGACAGAATCTATCCTGAGGCTGCCAGGGTGGGGTTGTGTTCATTGGGTTCATTGTGACAACTGTCACTGTACTTTGGGAATACCTGGAAACACAAGGTGAAGACGCCATGGGAAGGTTGAGGAAGGGCAGCATTCCCACGTCTTTCCTTAGGGCCTGGCAGTGGCTCTGCTTGGTGCAGTCCCAAGTTGCTTCCACCCAGAAGGAGCTCTCTTGCTACAGAGCAGCGTTTCTCAGTGGGGATGATTTTACCCTCAGGGGTCATTGGCAAGTCTGGAGATCTTTCTAGTTGTGACAACTGGGAGGGGGTGGTGCTACTGGCCCTGGTGGTGGAGTCCAGGGACGCTGCTCAACACCCTAGAGTGCACACGACAGCCCCACCACAGAGAGTGAGCTACAGTCTATCTATCTATTGTCTATCTATTTATCTATCATATCAATCTCTCTATTTATCATTCTGTATATCACCTACCATCTCCATCTATCTCTCATGTATTTATCTATATCAATCTATTATCTCTATCATCTATCTTCCTATCATCTGTTTACTTATTCTATCTACCTACCTATCTATCTATCTACTATTTATCATCTATCTGTCTCCATCTATGTATCTATGTATCTGTATATCTATCACCTATCTATATCTCCATCCTATCTATCATTTATCTGTCCATCCATCCTATCTCATCTATCATCTACTTATGTATCATCTATCATGTATCTACCGATCTACTTATTTATCCATCATTTGTCTATTCATTTATCATCTACCTAAACAGTGGCTCACAGCCTAAGAATAATTCTGCCCCTGCTCCTATCAGGGGACACTGTGCAATGTTTGAGGTCAGTTTCAATTGTCACTACTGGAAAGTGTGCCAATGGCACCTGGCAGATGGAGCCCAGGGACGCTGCTCAACACCCTACAGTGTACAGGACACGCCCACCACAGAGAATCCAGCCCTGAATGTCACAAACGCCTTGGTGAAAATCTCCAGTAGTAACTTCCATCTAACCTTGGGAAAAGGATCAGGTTGACAATCACATCATTCTGAACAGTACAGGAAGCAGGAGTGTCTGAGTCATTTGTAAATACACCTTTTGTTAGAACACTCGTAAGACCCTTTCCCATAGGAGGATCCTCCCTTATCCAGAGCAAGAGTACAGCACTCCACGGTTTCCCTGCTGGAGCAATGAGAAGCCAATGCAGGCCTTATGGAATGAGTTGGCAGCACGAGGCTGTGCAGACATCTGGCGACTATTGGAGCCAACAAGGAGAAAGCACAGAAGCTGGGAAAGTCTCCCCTTCCTTGCACAAGAACTGAGACTTCCTTGGAGGGGCCAGCTTCATCCTGGCATTTCTCTTCTTTGGGGCTGGCATCCAGAGGATAGAAAACTGAGGTTGTACTGGCAAAGGGGGCTCTTAGGGACACTTCTTGGCTCCTAAGGATTTCCCCAATGCCTCAGAGGCTGGACAGATTTAAAAGTGGACCTCCTATGGAAAATGATACAGAGATTTCTCAAAGAACTAAAATTTTATCTACCAGTTGATCCAACAATTCCACTTCTGGGTATTCATCTAAAGGAAAACAAGTCATTATATCAAAAAGACCTGCACTCATATGTTTATTACAGCACCACACACAATGGCAAAGATCTATCAACCCAGGTGCTCATCAACAGGTGATTGGATATAGAAAATGTGATTTATGTGTACAATGGAATAGTATTCAGCCATGCAAAAGAATGAAATTCTATCTTTTGCAGCAACATGGATAAAACTGGAGGCCATTATCTTAAGTCAGATAACTGAGAAACAGAATGTCAATTGCCACATGTTCTCACTCATAAGTGGGACCTAAATAATATGTCCATGTGGACATAGAGAGTGGATTAATAGACACTGGAGACACAGAAGTGTGAGAGAGTGGGAGGATGGTGGAAAATGAGAAATTACTTAATAGGTACCATGTACAGGCGAGAATGAACAAATGACTCCTTGTGAATGAGCGAGCGAGGAAATGAATGAACCAGTGAATCAACATTTGCACCGAGGGAATGAATGCATGAGTTGAAGGCATGAATGAGCCAATGCATGTATGAATGAATTTAGAGATACATGCATGAATGGAGGAGTGACTATGTGGAAAAAATAGGTGAATGCATGCATGCATGAATGAAGGCATGAATCCATGAATGAGTGAATGAATGAGTTGAATGCATGAATGATTGAATGAACAAGTGAATTCGTGGATGACCAAGTGAGAACATGAATGATTGAGTGAACAAGTGAATTCATGCATGCATAGTGCATGAATTAGTGAAAGGTGAATTCATGTATGCATGAGTGAGTAAACAAGTAAGTTAATGCCTGCATGAGTGCATGAATGAGTGAACAAGTGAATTCATAAGTGATTGCGTGCATGAATGACTTAAGTGATGCTTACACTGGAAGCCCAGACTTCACCACAACTCAGTATCTAACTATGTGACAAAATTGCACTTGTACCCCATAAATTTACACAAATAAAATAAATCAATAAAATTAGATATGTAAACCTGTTTAACACAAACGAACGCAGAAAAACCTATGTTGTAATAACATATAAAAATAAATAAAGGTGCTTTCTTGATGCTTAATATGCCCTGCAGATATCTTACAAAGCCCCAGTAGTCATGAGTTAAATTCTTGCATGTAGCCTGCTGGAGGTCAGAGATAGCCTCCACTGTTTATTTACAGCTCTGGGCCCATCTATGAAGTAGACCTAAAAATACCACCGATACCTGTTCCCAAGGCTGAGCTGATGCAGGAACAGACCTCAGCAGAGTGCCTGATATCCACAGACCATCGATCATCTATTAATCTAGATCAGGAAGGCCTGGCTGTAGCTTGCATTGATCACTATTGACAGCTCTAGGAAGAATCTGGGTTCCTTTGCTGTCTCTTTTGGATTCTTTTTCTCCAAGAAAGTTCACTCATTCAACTCATGCACTCATACATGCATGCATTCACACATTCATTCACTCATTCAACTCATACATGCATGCATTCACACATTCACTTATTCACGTAACTCATGTACTCATACATGCTTGCATTCACACAATCATCACTCATTCAACTCATGTATTCATACATGCTTGCACTCACATTCATTGATTCATTCAACTCACTCACGCATGCATGCATTCACACTTTCACTTAATTCATTTATGCATCCATTAACTTGTTCATGCATTCAATTCATTCATTCATTCATACATCACACATTAATTCATGAAATGTATGCAGTCTTCACTCATTCACTCGTGTGTGTGCATTAACACACATGCTAGTTTGTTCAGCTCATCCATGTACTCATACATATTTATTCACTCATTCATCCACATATTCACTTGTCATGTATTCTGTTCATTCACTCACACACACATTCATTCATTCATTCCATATAGATGCATGACTTCACATGCTCATTCAATCCTGCATGCATGAACTCACTCACTCACTCATGCAGGCATGAATTCACTTGTTCACTCACTCATTCATGCGCTCACTCGTGCATGTACGAATTCGCTTATTTACTCGTTCATACACTCACTCATGCAGGCATGAACTCACTTGTTCACTCATTCATGCACTCAAGGATACATGAATTCACTTGCTTACTCACTCATACATGCACTCATGCATACATGAATTCACCTGTTCACTTACTCATACATGCACTTATACATACATGAATTCACTTAAGTCATTCATGCACTCAATCACTCATGAATTCACTTGTTCACTCATTCATGCACTCATGCAGGCATTAATTTACTTGTTTACTCACTCATGCATACATGAATTCACCTTTCACTAATTCATGCACTATGCATGCATGAATTCACTTGTTCACTCAATCATTCATACATGAATTCACCTTTCACTAATTCATGCACTATGCATACATGAATTCACTTGTTCACTCAATCATTCATTTCCCTCTTGGTCATGCATGAATTCACTTGTTCATTCAATCATTCATGCATTCAACTCATTCACTCATTCATGGATTCATGCCTTCATTCATGCATGCATGCATTCACCTATTTTTTCCACACAGTCACTCCTCCATTCATGCATGTATCTCTAAATTCATTCATATATGCATTGGCTCATTCATGCCTTCAACTCATGCGTTCATTCCCTCCTTGGCGCAGACGTTGATTCACTGGTTCATTCATTTCCTCGCTCGCTCAGTCACGAGTAGTTGTTTGTTCATTCTCGCCTCACATGCATTCACGCATACATGCACTCACGCATACACGCACTCACCGCGCGCGTATAGCCAGTCACTCACTCGCTATGCATTCAACAGCTGAGGCCTGAACATTCATTTTTTCTCTTTCGTGCACTCATTCATTCATTCATTCATGCGTGCAAGTATGCGCACGTGCATTTTTCATGCATTCAACAAGATAGTGTATGAGCCCTGCCTTCTCCTCTGGGAGGCTTCCAGAGCGGCCTCCACTCGGGCTGCGCGCTGGCCTTGGGCCCAGGGCCTTAAGTCATCGCAAACATTTACTTTGGGGCCAGCCGATTAAAGGTTAAATATCCAAACCTAGAAACCCCCAACTGCCTAGGGGGCCGCGGCGGGCGAGAGGCGGGGCGTGGGCGTGGAGCGCAGCCACTGGCTGTTCCTGGGTCTCTCTCTCCCCGCAGCTGGGGCTGGGCACCAGGAGGCGCTCGGGCTTGCGGGCAGGGGCTGCAGGGCTGAGGAGCTGACTCGCGCCTACGGGGGCTGGGCGGAGGCGAGGCCGGGCTTCCGGACAGAGGCCAATCGCTGCCCTCCAGGCCCCCAGCACTGGCTTTGGGCAGAGGCAGCCAGGGCGCCGGAAGAGGTGTGGGGGCTTCAGCGGGGTGCAGGGGATCCTATGCAGTGGAGGAGGCCTGGGCGCGGCTGGGGGCCGGGGCGCGCTGAGGCTGCCCGAATGCCTACGAGGTTTAGGGGTGGGTGGCGTACACCCGGGCACGGACGGAACCCAGAGGCAGAGGCGGGGGCTGGGGGAGGAGGGCCGGCCTTGGAGTGCAGAGGAGGGGCGAGAGGCGCTGGGAGCTGGGGGTCAGAGAGAGGTTGCCCAAAAGCAAAGGCGGGGAGGGGTGCGGGGTGCAGGGATAGGCTAGCGGCGCTTGCGGGTGGGACCCAAGTAGCTGTGATGACAGGCACTTGTTACCACGCCTGGCTAATTTTTTTTTTTAATATTTTTAGTAGAGACAGGGTTTCACTATGTTGGCCAAGCTGGTCTCGAACTCCTGACCTCAAATGATCCACCCGCCTCGTCCTCCTAAAGTGCTGGGATTACAGGCATGAGCCACCACACACAGCCTGAATAAAGTTTTGACAGCATTACTGATTACTGTTCTGAGTGACATTTATTGTTTTATATTTTTTTCTTCCCAGAGAATTATTATGTCCATATGAAAACAAGTATTAAATCATACAAAATTACAGCTAGGCAGGTGGAATAAATTATAGTGTTCTAAAGCCCTGTAGAATGATGATAGTTAACAATAATATATTCTACAGTTTCTTTCTTTCTTTTTTTTTTTTTTGAGACGGAGTCTCGCTCTGTCGCCCAGGCTGGAGTGCAGTGGCGCAATCTCAGCTCACTGCAAGCTCCGCCTCCCAGGTTCACGCCATTCTCCTGCCTCAGCCTCTCCGAGTAGCTGGGACTACAGGCGCCCGCCACCACTCCCGGCTAATTTTTTTTTTGTATTTTTAGTAGAGCTGGGGTTTCACTGTGGTCTTGATCCCCTGACCTCGTGATCCGCCCGCCTCGGCCTCCCGAAGTGCTGGGATTACAAGCGTGAGCCACCGCGCCCGGCCTATAGTTTCAAATAGTTGGAAGGAGGATATTAAATGTTCCCTACACAAAGAAATAATGGGCATGGTAGCTCACGCCTGTAATCGCAGCACTTTGGGAGGACGAGGCAGGTGGATCACCTGAGGTCAGGAGTTCGAGACCAGCCTGGCCAACACGGCAAAACCCTGTCTCTACTAAAAATACAAAAACTAGCTGGCTGTGGTGGCACATACCTGTAATCCCAGCTACCTGGTAGGCTGAGGCAGGAGAATTGCTTGAACCCTAGATGTGGAGGTTGCAGTGAGCTGAGATCACGCCATTGCACTGCAGCCTGCATGAGAGCACGAGACAAGAAAGAAAGAAAGAAGACAGAAAGAGAGAGAGAGAGAGAGAGGAAGAGAGAGAGACCAAAAGAGAGAAAGTGAGAGAGACAGAAAAAGAAAGAGAGAAAGAAAGGAGAGACAGAGAACAGAAGGAAGGAAGGAAGGGCTGTTTGACATGATGGATGTGCTATCAATCATCTCATTATAGATTATATAGATCTGATCATTAATTATACATTGATCATTATAAGCTATAAGGATCTGATAGTTATACACTATATGCATAGAAACATCACTATGTATCCCGTGAATATGTGCAATTTTTCTCAATTAAAAAAGAATAAAATAAGGCCGGGTGCGGTGGCTCATGCCTGTAATCCCAGCACTTTTGGGAGGCTGGGCGGATCACGAGGTCAGGAGTTCGAGATCAGCCTGACCAACATGGTGAAACCCCGTCTCTGCTAAAAAAAAAAAAAAAAATTTATATATATATATATATAAAAAATTAGCTGGGCTTGGTTGTGCTTGCCTGTAATCCCAGCTACTGAGGAGGCTGAGGCAGGAGAATCGCTTGAACCCGGAGGTGGAGGTTGCAGTGAGCCGAGATCGCACCACTGTGCTCCACCTGGGTGGCAGAGTGAGACTCTGTCTCAAAAATAAAATTAAGAAAAAAGAATAAATAAAATTTTAAAAAAGCACCAATTTGTATAACTCATTCTACAATAAAAGTCACTATCTTTTTTTATCTAATAATGGATACGAGTCTTGCTATGTTGCCCAGGTTGGTCTCAAACTCCTGGGCTCAAGTGATTCTCCCACCTCGGCCTCCCAGAGTGCTGGATTACAGCGTGAGCCACTGTGTACGGCCTAAAGTCACATTTTTTTTTCTTTTTAATACGGAGTCTTGCTCTGTTGCCCAAGCTGGAGTGTAGTGGCCCTATCCAGCTCACTGCAAGCTCCGCCTCCCAGGCTCAAGTGATTCTCCTGCCTCAGCCTCCCAAGTAGCTGGGATTACAGGCACCCTCCATCACGCCAGGCTAATTTTTTGCATTTTTATTATAGACAGGGTTTCACCATATTGGCCAGGCTGGTCTCGAACTCCTGACCTCAGGTGATCCTCCCACCTTGGCCTCCCAAAGTGCTGGGGTTACAGGCGTGAGCCACTGCATACGGCCTAAAAGTCACCTATTTTTAAACAAAAAACAAAAGAACAATGTGACCAAAGAGAACAGCAGTAAATGACACAGAACTCACTCTGCTGTTTTCACAAACCCTCCACGCGCCGCATCTCACGGGATCCCCGGAAGCTGGTGGTCCCAGATGAATTTGTAAGCTTCCTTCCTGCCAGTGCTTCGTTCGAGTGCACGCTGGGGCAAGCCCATTGAGAAGCCGAATC
>NW_022096572.1:0-20588 GCF_006542625.1 Nomascus leucogenys | reverse complement strand
TAATTTTGATTGAGCAGTTCTGAAACACTCTTTCTGTAGAAAATGCAATTGGACATTCAGGGCGCTAAGCGGCCTATAGTGGAAAAGGAATATTTTCAAATAAAAACTGCACAGAAGAAATCTGTGAAACTTCTTACTGTTCTGTGCATTCAACTAACAGAGTTGAACCTCAGTTTTGATTGAGCAGTTCTGAAACACTCTTTCTGTAGAAAATGCAAGTGGACATTCAGGCGCTAAGAGGCTATAGTGGAAAAAAGAAAAGTTCACATAAAAACT
Source organism: Nomascus leucogenys (assembly GCF_006542625.1). Classification (NCBI taxonomy): domain Eukaryota; kingdom Metazoa; phylum Chordata; class Mammalia; order Primates; family Hylobatidae; genus Nomascus; species Nomascus leucogenys. The sequence goes on along the minus strand of NW_022096572.1, from coordinate 20,312 downwards.
ACACAGAATCTATCTGTGAAACTTCTTCTGTTCTGTGCATTCAACTAAAGACTTGAACCTTACTTTTGATTGAGGAGTTCTGAAACACTCTTTCTGTAGAAAATGCAAGTGGACCTTCGGAGCGCTAAGAGGCCTATAGCGGAAAAAGGAATACTTTCAAATAAAAACTACACAGAAGGATTCTGTGAAACTTCTTTCTGTTCTTTGCATTCAACTAACAGAGTTGAACCTTACTTTTGATTGAGCAGTTCTGAAACACTCTTTCTGTAGAAAATGCAATGGACATTCAGGGAGCTAAGAGGCCTATAGTGGAAAAAGGAATATTTTCAAATAAAAACTGCACAGAAGCAATCTGTGAAACTTCTTACTGTTCTGTGCATTCAACTAACAGAGTTGAACCTTAGTTTTATTGAGGAGTTCTGAAACACTCTTTCTGTAGAAAATGCAAGTGTACATTCTGTGCGCTAAGAGGCCTATAGCGGAAAAATGAATATTTTCAAATAAAAACTACACAGAAGAAATCTGTGAAACTTCTTACTGTTCTGTGCATTCAACTAACAGAGTTGAACCTTAGTTTATATTGAGAGTAATGAAACACTCTTTCTGTAGAAAATGCAAGTGTACATTCAGGGCGCTAAGAGGCCTATAGTGGATAAAGGTATATGTTCAAATAAAAACTACAAAGAAGCTATCTGTGAAACATCTTACAGTTCTGTGCATTCAACTGACAGAGTTGAACCTTACATTTGATTGAGCAGTTCTGAAACACCCTTTCTGTAGAAAATGCAAGTGGACATTCAGGGCGCTAAGAGGCCTATGTGGAAAAAGGAACACTTCAAATAAAAATTACACAGAAGCAATCTGTGAAACTTCTTACGTTCTGTTCTTTAACTAACACAGTTGAACCTTAATTTTGATTGAAGTTCTGAAACACTCTTTCTGTAGAAAATGCAAGTGGACATTCAGGCTCTAAGAGGCCTATAGTGGAAAGGAATATCTTCAAAAAAACTACAAGAAGCAATCTGTGAAACTTCTTTCTGTTCTGTGCTTCAACTAACAGAGTTGAACCTTAGTTTTGATTGAGCAGTTCTGAAACACTCTTTCTGTAGAAAATACAAGTGGACATTCAGGGCGCTAAGAGGCCTATAGTGGAAAAAGGAATATTCAAATAAAAACTACACAGAAGATATCTGTGAAACTTCTTCTGTTCTGTGCATTCAACTAACAGAGTTGAACCTTAGTTTGATTGAGCAGTTCTGAAACACTCTTTCTGTAGAAAATGCAAGTGGACATTCAGGCGCTAAGAGGCCTATAGTAGAAAAGGAATATCTTCAAAAAAAAACTATACAGAAGCAATCTGTGAAACTTCTTTCTGTTCTGTGCATTCAACTAACAGAGTTGAACCTTACTTTTGATTGAGCAGTTCTGAAACACTCTTTCTGTAGAAAATGCACGTGGACATTCGGAGCGCTAAGAGGCCTACAGCGGAAAAAGTAATATCTTCAAAAAAAACTACACAGAAGCATCTGTGAAACTTCTTTCTGTTCTTGCATTCAACTAACAGAGTTTAACTTTACTTTTGATTGAGCAGTTCTGAAACACTCTTTCTGTAGAAAATGCAAGTGGACATTCAGGGCGCTAAGAGGCCTATAGTGGAAAAGGAATATTTTCAAATAAAAACTGCACAGAAGAAATCTGTGAAACTTCTTACTGTTCTGTGCATTCAACTAACAGAGTTGAACCTCAATTTTGATTGAGCAGTTCTGAAACACTCTTTCTGTAGAAAATACAAGTGGACATTCAGGGCGCTAAGAGGCCTATAGTGGAAAAAAGGAAAAAGTTCACATAAAAACACACAGAAGCTATCTGTGAAACTTCTCTCTGTTCTGTGCATTCAAATAACGGAGTTGAACCTTACTTTGATTGAGAAGTCTGAACACTCTTCTGTAGAAAATGCAAGTGGACCTTCGGAGCGCTAAGAGGCCTATAGCGGAAAAAGTAATACCTTCAAATACAAACTACACAGAAGCATTCTGTGAAACTTCTTTCTGTTCTGTGCATTCAACTAACAGAGTTTAACCTTAATTTTGATTGAGCAGTTCTGAAACACTCTTTCTGTAGAAAATGCAATTGGACATTCAGGGCGCTATGCGGCCTATAGTGGAAAAGGAATATTTTCAAATAAAAACTGCACAGAAGAAATCTGTGAAACTTCTTACTGTTCTGTGATTCAACTAACAGAGTTGAACCTCAGTTTTGATTGAGCAGTTCTGAAACACTCTTCTGTAGAAAATACAAGTGGACATTCAAGGCGCTAAGAGGACTATAGTGGAAAAAGAAAAAGTTCACATAAAAACTACACAGAATCTATCTGTGAAACTTCTGTCTGTTCTGTGCATTCAACTAACGGACTTGAACCTTACTTTTGATTGAGGAGTTCTGAAACACTCTTTCTGTAGAAAATGCAAGTGGACCTTCGGAGCGCTAAGAGGCCTATAGCGGAAAAAGGAATACTTTCAAATACAAACTACACAGAAGGATTCTGTGAAACTTCTTTCTGTTCTTTGCATTCATCTAACAGAGTTGAACCTTACTTTTGATTGAGCACTTCTGAAACACCCTTTCTATAGAAAATGCAATTGGACATTCAGGGAGCTAAGAGGCCTATACTGGAAAAAGGAATATTTTCAAATAAAAACTGCACAGAAGCAATCTGCGAAACTTCTTACTGTTCTGTGCATTCAACTAACAGAGTTGAACCTTAGTTATTATTGAGCAGTTCTGAAACACTCTTTCTGTAGAAAATGCAAGTGAACATTCAGGGCGCTAAGAGGCCTATAGCGGAAAAATGAATATGTTCAAATAAAAACTACACAGAAGAAATCTGTGAAACTTCTTACTGTTCTGTGCATTCAACTAACAGAGTTGAACCTTAGTTTATATTGAGAAGTAATGAAACACTCTTTCTGCAGAAAATGCATGTGAACATTCAGGGCGCTAAGAGGCCTATAGTTGAGAAAGGTATATGTTCAAATAAAAACTACAAAGAAGCTATCTGTGAAACATCTTACAGTTCTGTGCATTCAACTGACAGAGTTCAACCTTACATTTGATTGAGCAGTTCTGAAACACCCTTTCTGTAGAAAATGCAAGTGGACATTCAGGGCGCTAAGAGGCCTATGGTGGAAAAAGGAACACCTTCAAATAAAAAATACACAGAAGCAATCTGTGAAACTTCTTACGGTTCTGTTCTTTAAACTAACACAGTTGAACCTTAATTTTGATTGAACAGTTCTGAAACACTCTTTCTGTAGAAAATGCAAGTGGACATTCATGGCTCTAAGAGGCCTATAGTGGACAAGGGAATATCTTCAAACAAAAACTACAAAGAAGCAATCTGTGAAACTTCTTTCTGTTCTGTGCTTTCAACTAACAGAGTTGAACCTTAGTTTTGATTGAGCAGTTCTGAAACACTCTTTCTGTAGAAAATACAAGTGGACATTCAGGGCGCTAAGAGGCCTATAGTGGAAAAAGGAATAGGTTCAAATAAAAACTACACAGAAGATATCTGTGAAACTTCTCTCTGTTCTGTGCATTCAACTAACAGAGTTGAACCTTAGTTTGATTGAGCAGTTCTGAAACACTCTTTCTGTAGAAAATGCAAGTGGACATTCATGGCGCTAAGAGGCCCATAGTAGAAAAAGGAATATCTTCAAACAAAAACTATACAGAAGCAATCTGTGAAACTTCTTTCTGTTCTGTGCATTCAACTAACAGAGTTGAACCTTACTTTTGATTGAGCAGTTCTGAAACACTCTTTCTGTAGAAAATGGACGTGGACCTTCGGAGCGCTAAGAGGCCTACAGCGGAAAAAGTAATATCTTCAAATAAAAACTACACAGAAGCATTCTGTGAAACTTCTTTCTGTTCATTGCATTCAACTAACAGAGTTTAACTTTACTTTTGATTGAGCAGTTCTGAAACACTCTTTCTGTAGAAAATGCAAGTGGACATTCAGGGCGCTAAGAGGCCTATAGTGGAAAAGGAATATTTTCAAATAAAAACTGCACAGAAGAAATCTGTGAAACTTCTTACTGTTCTGTGCATTCAACTAACAGAGTTGAACCTCAATTTTGATTGAGCAGTTCTGAAACACTCTTTCTGTAGAAAATACAAGTGGACATTCAGGGCGCTAAGAGGACTATAGTGGAAAAAGGAAAAAGTTCACATAAAAACTACACAGAAGCTATCTGTGAAACTTCTCTCTGTTCTGTGCATTCAAATAACGGAGTTGAACCTTACTTTTGATTGAGAAGTTCTGAAACACTCTTTCTGTAGAAAATGCAAGTGGACCTTCGGAGCGCTAAGAGGCCTATAGCGGAAAAAGTAATACCTTCAAATACAAACTACACAGAAGCATTCTGTGAAACTTCTTTCTGTTCTGTGCATTCAACTAACAGAGTTTAACCTTAATTTTGATTGAGCAGTTCTGAAACACTCTTTCTGTAGAAAATGCAATTGGACATTCAGGGCGCTATGCGGCCTATAGTGGAAAAGGAATATTTTCAAATAAAAACTGCACAGAAGAAATCTGTGAAACTTCTTACTGTTCTGTGCATTCAACTAACAGAGTTGAACCTCAGTTTTGATTGAGCAGTTCTGAAACACTCTTTCTGTAGAAAATACAAGTGGACATTCAAGGCGCTAAGAGGACTTAGTGGAAAAAGAAAAAGTTCACATAAAAACTACACAGAATCTATCTGTGAAACTTCTGTCTGTTCTGTGCATTCAACTAACGGACTTGAACCTTACTTTTGATTGAGGAGTTCTGAAACACTCTTTCTGTAGAAAATGCAAGTGGACCTTCGGAGCGCTAAGAGGCCTATAGCGGAAAAAGGAATACTTTCAAATACAAACTACACAGAAGGATTCTGTGAAACTTCTTTCTGTTCTTTGCATTCATCTAACAGAGTTGAACCTTACTTTTGATTGAGCACTTCTGAAACACCCTTTCTATAGAAAATGCAATTGGACATTCAGGGAGCTAAGAGGCCTATACTGGAAAAAGGAATATTTTCAAATAAAAACTGCACAGAAGCAATCTGCGAAACTTCTTACTGTTCTGTGCATTCAACTAACAGAGTTGAACCTTAGTTATTATTGAGCAGTTCTGAAACACTCTTTCTGTAGAAAATGCAAGTGAACATTCAGGGCGCTAAGAGGCCTATAGCGGAAAAATGAATATGTTCAAATAAAAACTACACAGAAGAAATCTGTGAAACTTCTTACTGTTCTGTGCATTCAACTAACAGAGTTGAACCTTAGTTTATATTGAGAAGTAATGAAACACTCTTTCTGCAGAAAATGCATGTGAACATTCAGGGCGCTAAGAGGCCTATAGTTGAGAAAGGTATATGTTCAAATAAAACTACAAAGAAGCTATCTGTGAAACATCTTACAGTTCTGTGCATTCAACTGACAGAGTTCAACCTTACATTTGATTGAGCAGTTCTGAAACACCCTTTCTGTAGAAAATGCAAGTGGACATTCAGGGCGCTAAGAGGCCTATGGTGGAAAAAGGAACACCTTCAAATAAAAATTACACAGAAGCAATCTGTGAAATTCTTACGGTTCTGTTCTTTAAACTAACACAGTTGAACCTTAATTTTGATTGAACAGTTCTGAAACACTCTTTCTGTAGAAAATGCAAGTGGACATTCATGGCTCTAAGAGGCCTATAGTGGACAAGGGAATATCTTCAAACAAAAACTACAAAGAAGCAATCTGTGAAACTTCTTTCTGTTCTGTGCTTTCAACTAACAGAGTTGAACCTTAGTTTTGATTGAGCAGTTCTGAAACACTCTTTCTGTAGAAAATACAAGTGGACATTCAGGGCGCTAAGAGGCCTATAGTGGAAAAAGGAATAGGTTCAAATAAAACTACACAGAAGATATCTGTGAAACTTCTCTCTGTTCTGTGCATTCAACTAACAGAGTTGAACCTTAGTTTGGATTGAGCAGTTCTGAAACACTCTTTCTGTAGAAAATGCAAGTGGACATTCATGGCGCTAAGAGGCCCATAGTAGAAAAAGGAATATCTTCAAACAAAACCTATACAGAAGCAATCTGTGAAACTTCTTTCTGTTCTGTGCATTCAACTAACAGAGTTGAACCTTACTTTTGATTGAGCAGTTCTGAAACACTCTTTCTGTAGAAAATGGACGTGGAACTTCGGAGCGCTAAGAGGCCTACAGCGGAAAAAGTAATATCTTCAAATAAAAACTACACAGAAGCATTCTGTGAAACTTCTTTCTGTTCATTGCATTCAACTAACAGAGTTTAACTTTACTTTTGATTGAGCAGTTCTGAAACACTCTTTCTGTAGAAAATGCAAGTGGACATTCAGGGCGCTAAGAGGCCTATAGTGGAAAAGGAATATTTTCAAATAAAAACTGCACAGAAGAAATCTGTGAAACTTCTTACTGTTCTGTGCATTCAACTAACAGAGTTGAACCTCAATTTTGATTGAGCAGTTCTGAAACACTCTTTCTGTAGAAATACAAGTGGACATTCAGGGCGCTAAGAGGACTATAGTGGAAAAAGGAAAAAGTTCACATAAAAACTACACAGAAGCTATCTGTGAAACTTCTCTCTGTTCTGTGCATTCAATAACGGAGTTGAACCTTACTTTGATTGAGAAGTTCTGAAACACTCTTTCTGTAGAAAATGCAAGTGGACCTTCGGAGCGCTAAGAGGCCTATAGCGGAAAAAGTAATACCTTCAAATACAAACTACACAGAAGCATTCTGTGAAACTTCTTTCTGTTCTGTGCATTCAACTAACAGAGTTTAACCTTAATTTTGATTGAGCAGTTCTGAAACACTCTTTCTGTAGAAAATGCAATTGGACATTCAGGGCGCTATGCGGCCTATAGTGGAAAAGGAATATTTTCAAATAAAAACTGCACAGAAGAAATCTGTGAAACTTCTTACTGTTCTGTGCATTCAACTAACAGAGTTGAACCTCAGTTTTGATTGAGCAGTTCTGAAACACTCTTTCTGTAGAAAATACAAGTGGACATTCAAGGCGCTAAGAGGACTATAGTGGAAAAAGAAAAAGTTCACATAAAAACTACACAGAATCTATCTGTGAAACTTCTGTCTGTTCTGTGCATTCAACTAACGGACTTGAACCTTACTTTTGATTGAGGAGTTCTGAAACACTCTTTCTGTAGAAAATGCAAGTGGACCTTCGGAGCGCTAAGAGGCCTATAGCGGAAAAAGGAATACTTTCAAATACAAACTACACAGAAGGATTCTGTGAAACTTCTTTCTGTTCTTTGCATTCATCTAACAGAGTTGAACCTTACTTTTGATTGAGCACTTCTGAAACACCCTTTCTATAGAAAATGCAATTGGACATTCAGGGAGCTAAGAGGCCTATACTGGAAAAAGGAATATTTTCAAATAAAAACTGCACAGAAGCAATCTGCGAAACTTCTTACTGTTCTGTGCATTCAACTAACAGAGTTGAACCTTAGTTATTATTGAGCAGTTCTGAAACACTCTTTCTGTAGAAAATGCAAGTGAACATTCAGGGCGCTAAGAGGCCTATAGCGGAAAAATGAATATGTTCAAATAAAAACTACACAGAAGAAATCTGTGAAACTTCTTACTGTTCTGTGCATTCAACTAACAGAGTTGAACCTTAGTTTATATTGAGAAGTAATGAAACACTCTTTCTGCAGAAAATGCATGTGAACATTCAGGGCGCTAAGAGGCCTATAGTTGAGAAAGGTATATGTTCAAATAAAAACTACAAAGAAGCTATCTGTGAAACATCTTACAGTTCTGTGCATTCAACTGACAGAGTTCAACCTTACATTTGATTGAGCAGTTCTGAAACACCCTTTCTGTAGAAAATGCAAGTGGACATTCAGGGCGCTAAGAGGCCTATGGTGGAAAAAGGAACACCTTCAAATAAAAATTACACAGAAGCAATCTGTGAAACTTCTTACGGTTCTGTTCTTTAAACTAACACAGTTGAACCTTAATTTTGATTGAACAGTTCTGAAACACTCTTTCTGTAGAAAATGCAAGTGGACATTCATGGCTCTAAGAGGCCTATAGTGGACAAGGGAATATCTTCAAACAAAACTACAAAGAAGCAATCTGTGAAACTTCTTTCTGTTCTGTGCTTTCAACTAACAGAGTTGAACCTTAGTTTTGATTGAGCAGTTCTGAAACACTCTTTCTGTAGAAAATACAAGTGGACATTCAGGGCGCTAAGAGGCCTATAGTGGAAAAAGGAATAGGTTCAAATAAAAACTACACAGAAGATATCTGTGAAACTTCTCTCTGTTCTGTGCATTCAACTAACAGAGTTGAACCTTAGTTTGGATTGAGCAGTTCTGAAACACTCTTTCTGTAGAAAATGCAAGTGGACATTCATGGCGCTAAGAGGCCCATAGTAGAAAAGGAATATCTTCAAACAAAAACTATACAGAAGCAATCTGTGAAACTTCTTTCTGTTCTGTGCATTCAACTAACAGAGTTGAACCTTACTTTTGATTGAGCAGTTCTGAAACACTCTTTCTGTAGAAAATGGACGTGGACCTTCGGAGCGCTAAGAGGCCTACAGCGGAAAAAGTAATATCTTCAAATAAAAACTACACAGAAGCATTCTGTGAAACTTCTTTCTGTTCATTGCATTCAACTAACAGAGTTTAACTTTACTTTTGATTGAGCAGTTCTGAAACACTCTTTCTGTAGAAAATGCAAGTGGACATTCAGGGCGCTAAGAGGCCTATAGTGGAAAAGGAATATTTCAAATAAAACTGCACAGAAGAAATCTGTGAAACTTCTTACTGTTCTGTGCATTCAACTAACAGAGTTGAACCTCAATTTTGATTGAGCAGTTCTGAAACACTCTTTCTGTAGAAAATACAAGTGGACATTCAGGGCGCTAAGAGGACTATAGTGGAAAAAGGAAAAGTTCACATAAAAACTACACAGAAGCTATCTGTGAAACTTCTCTCTGTTCTGTGCATTCAAATAACGGAGTTGAACCTTACTTTGATTGAGAAGTTCTGAAACACTCTTTCTGTAGAAAATGCAAGTGGACCTTCGGAGCGCTAAGAGGCCTATAGCGGAAAAAGTAATACCTTCAAATACAAACTACACAGAAGCATTCTGTGAAACTTCTTTCTGTTCTGTGCATTCAACTAACAGAGTTTAACCTTAATTTTGATTGAGCAGTTCTGAAACACTCTTCTGTAGAAAATGCAATTGGACATTCAGGGCGCTATGCGGCCTATAGTGGAAAAGGAATATTTTCAATAAAACTGCACAGAAGAAATCTGTGAAACTTCTTACTGTTCTGTGCATTCAGCTAACCGAGTTGAACCTCAGTTTTGATTGAGCAGTTCTGAAACACTCTTCTGTAAAAATACAAGTGGACATTCAAGGCCTAGAGGACTATAGTGGAAAAAAGAAAAGTTCACATAAAAACTACACAGAATATCTGTGAAACTTCTGTTTCTGTGCATTCAACTAACGGACTTGAACCTTACTTTTGATTGAGGAGTTCTGAAACACTCTTTCTGTAGAAATGCAGTGGACTTCGAGCGCTAAGAGGCCTATAGCGGAAAAAGGAATACTTTCAAATACAAACTACACAGAAGATTCTGTAACTTCTTTCTGTTCTTGCATTCACTAACAGAGTTAACCTACTTTGATGAGCATTCTGAACACCCTTCTATAGAAATGCAATTGGACATTCAGGGAGCTAAGAGCCTATACTGGAAAAGGAATATTTTCAAATAAAAACTGCACAGAAGCAATCTGCGAAACTTCTTACTTTCTGTCATTCAACTAACAGAGTTGAACCTTAGTTATTATTGAGCAGTTCTGAAACACTCTTTCTGTAGAAAATGCAGTGACATTCAGGGCTAAGAGCCATAGCGGAAAAATGAATATGTTCAAATAAAACACACAGAAGAATCTGTGAAACTTCTTACTGTTCTGTCATTCAACTAACAGAGTTGAACCTTAGTTTATATTGAGAATAATGAAACACTCTTTCTGTAGAAAATGCATGTGTACATTCAGGGCGCTAAGAGGCCTATAGTTGAGAAAGGTATATGTTCAAATAAAAACTACAAAGAAGCTATCTGTGAAACATCTACAGTTCTGTCATTCAATGACAGAGTTCAACCTTACATTGATTGAGATTCTGAAACCCCTTTCTGTAGAAAATGCAAGTGGACATTCAGGCGCTAAGAGGCTATGGTGGAAAAAGGAACACTTCAAAAAAATTACACAGAAGCAATCTGTGAAACTTCTACCGTCTGTTTTTAAACTAACCGTGACCTAATCTTGATTAACATTCTAAACCTTCTGTAAAAATGCAAGACTTCATGCTCTAGACTATAGGGACAAGGAATATCTTCAAAAAAACACAGAAGCAATCTGGAACTCTCTTTCTGTGCTTCAACTAACAGAGTTAACCTATTCTGATTGGCATTCGAAACACTCTTTCTTAGAAATAAATGGACATTCAGGCGCAAGAGGCCTATATGGAAAAAGGAATAGGTTCAAATAAAAACTACACAGAAGAATCTGTGAAACTTCTCTGTTCTGTGCATTCACTAACAGAGTTGAACCTTAGTTGATTGACAGTCTGAAAACTCTTCTGAAAAATGCAGTGACATTCAGGCTAAGAGGCCCATAGTAGAAAAAGGAATATCTCAAACAAAAACTAACAGAAGCAATCTGTGAACTTTTTCTGTGCATTCACAACAAGTTGAACCATTTGATTGACAGTTCTGAAACCTCTTTCTGTAGAAAATGACGTGACCTTCGGAGCGCTAAGAGGCTAAGCGGAAAAAAATACTTCAAATAAAACTACACAGAAGCATTCTGTGAAACTTCTTTCTGTTCTTGCATTAACTAACAGAGTTTAACTTTACTTTGATGAGCAGTTCTGAACACTCTTTCTGTAAAATGCAATTGGACATTCAGGGCGCTAAGAGCCTATAGTGGAAAAGGAATATTTCAAATAAAAACTGCACAGAAGAAATCTGTGAAACTTCTTACTGTTCTGTGCATTCAACTAACAGAGTTGAACCTCAATTTTGATTGAGCAGTTCTGAAACACTCTTTCTGTAGAAAATACAAGTGGACATTCAGGGCGCTAAGAGGACTATAGTGGAAAAAGGAAAAAGTTCACATAAAAACTACACAGAAGCTATCTGTGAAACTTCTCTCTGTTCTGTGCATTCAAATAACGGAGTTGAACCTTACTTTTGATTGAGAAGTTCTGAAACACTCTTTCTGTAGAAAATGCAAGTGGACCTTCGGAGCGCTAAGAGCCTATAGCGGAAAAAGTAATACCTTCAAATACAAACTACACAGAAGCATTCTGTGAAACTTCTTTCTGTTCTGTGCATTCAACTAACAGAGTTTAACCTTACATTTGATTGAGCAGTTCTGAAACACTCTTTCTGTAGAAAATGCAATTGGACATTCAGGCGCTATGCGCCTATATGGAAAAGGAATATTTTCAAATAAAAACTGCACAGAAGAAATCTGTGAAACTTCTTACTGTTCTGTGCATTCAACTAACAGAGTTGAACCTCAGTTTTGATTGAGCAGTTCTGAAACACTCTTTCTGTAGAAAATGCAAGTGGACATTCAAGGCGCTAAGAGGACTTAGTGGAAAAAGAAAAAGTTCACATAAAAACTACACAGAATCTATCTGTGAAACTTCTGTCTGTTCTGTGCATTCAACTAACGGACTTGAACCTTACTTTGATTGAGGAGTTCTGAAACACTCTTTCTGTAGAAAATGCAAGTGGACCTTCGGAGCGCTAAGAGGCCTATAGCGGAAAAAGGAATACTTTCAAATACAAACTACACAGAAGGATTCTGTGAAACTTCTTTCTGTTCTTTGCATTCATCTAACAGAGTTGAACCTTACTTTTGATTGAGCACTTCTGAAACACCCTTTCTATAGAAAATGCAATTGGACATTCAGGGAGCTAAGAGGCCTATACTGGAAAAAGGAATATTTTCAAATAAAAACTGCACAGAAGCAATCTGCGAAACTTCTTACTGTTCTGTGCATTCAACTAACAGAGTTGAACCTTAGTTATTATTGAGCAGTTCTGAAACACTCTTTCTGTAGAAAATGCAAGTGAACATTCAGGGCGCTAAGAGGCCTATAGCGGAAAAATGAATATGTTCAAATAAAAACTACACAGAAGAAATCTGTGAAACTTCTTACTGTTCTGTGCATTCAACTAACAGAGTTGAACCTTAGTTTATATTGAGAAGTAATGAAACACTCTTTCTGCAGAAAATGCATGTGAACATTCAGGGCGCTAAGAGGCCTATAGTTGAGAAAGGTATATGTTCAAATAAAAACTACAAAGAAGCTATCTGTGAAACATCTTACAGTTCTGTGCATTCAACTGACAGAGTTCAACCTTACATTTGATTGAGCAGTTCTGAAACACCCTTTCTGTAGAAAATGCAAGTGGACATTCAGGGCGCTAAGAGGCCTATGGTGGAAAAGGAACACCTTCAAATAAAAATTACACAGAAGCAATCTGTGAAACTTCTTACGGTTCTGTTCTTTAAACTAACACAGTTGAACCTTAATTTTGATTGAACAGTTCTGAAACACTCTTTCTGTAGAAAATGCAAGTGGACATTCATGGCTCTAAGAGGCCTATAGTGGACAAGGGAATATCTTCAAACAAAAACTACAAAGAAGCAATCTGTGAAACTTCTTTCTGTTCTGTGCTTTCAACTAACAGAGTTGAACCTTAGTTTTGATTGAGCAGTTCTGAAACACTCTTTCTGTAGAAATACAAGTGGACATTCAGGGCGCTAAGAGGCCTATAGTGGAAAAAGGAATAGGTTCAAATAAAACTACACAGAAGATATCTGTGAAACTTCTCTCTGTTCTGTGCATTCAACTAACAGAGTTGAACCTTAGTTTGGATTGAGCAGTTCTGAAACACTCTTTCTGTAGAAAATGCAAGTGGACATTCATGGCGCTAAGAGGCCCATAGTAGAAAAAGGAATATCTTCAAACAAAAACTATACAGAAGCAATCTGTGAAACTTCTTTCTGTTCTGTGCATTCAACTAACAGAGTTGAACCTTACTTTTGATTGAGCAGTTCTGAAACACTCTTTCTGTAGAAAATGGACGTGGACCTTCGGAGCGCTAAGAGCCTACAGCGGAAAAAGTAATATCTTCAAATAAAAACTACACAGAAGCATTCTGTGAAACTTCTTTCTGTTCATTGCATTCAACTAACAGAGTTTAACTTTACTTTTGATTGAGCAGTTCTGAAACACTCTTTCTGTAGAAAATGCAATGGACATTCAGGGCGCTAAGAGGCCTATAGTGGAAAAGGAATATTTTCAAATAAAAACTGCACAGAAGAAATCTGTGAAACTTCTTACTGTTCTGTGCATTCAACTAACAGAGTTGAACCTCAATTTTGATTGAGCAGTTCTGAAACACTCTTTCTGTAGAAAATACAAGTGGACATTCAGGCGCTAAGAGGACTATAGTGGAAAAAGGAAAAAGTTCACATAAAAACTACACAGAAGCTATCTGTGAAACTTCTCTCTGTTCTGTGCATTCAAATAACGGAGTTGAACCTTACTTTTGATTGAGAAGTTCTGAAACACTCTTTCTGTAGAAATGCAAGTGGACCTTCGGAGCGCTAAGAGGCCTATAGCGGAAAAAGTAATACCTTCAAATACAAACTACACAGAAGCATTCTGTGAAACTTCTTTCTGTTCTGTGCATTCAACTAACAGAGTTTAACCTTAATTTTGATTGAGCAGTTCTGAAACACTCTTTCTGTAGAAAATGCAATTGGACATTCAGGCGCTATGCGGCCTATAGTGGAAAAGGAATATTTTCAAATAAAAACTGCACAGAAGAAATCTGTGAAACTTCTTACTGTTCTGTGCATTCAACTAACAGAGTTGAACCTCAGTTTTGATTGAGCAGTTCTGAAACACTCTTTCTGTAGAAAATACAAGTGGACATTCAAGGCGCTAAGAGGACTTAGTGGAAAAAGAAAAAGTTCACATAAAAACTACACAGATCTATCTGTGAAACTTCTGTCTGTTCTGTGCATTCAACTAACGGACTTGAACCTACTTTGATTGAGGAGTTCTGAAACACTCTTTCTGTAGAAAATGCAAGTGGACCTTCGGAGCGCTAAGAGGCCTTTAGCGGAAAAAGGAATACTTTCAAATACAAACTACACAGAAGGATTCTGTGAAACTTCTTTCTGTTCTTTGCATTCATCTAACAGATTTGAACCTTACTTTTGATTGAGCACTTCTGAAACACCCTTTCTATAGAAAATGCAATTGGACATTCAGGGAGCTAAGAGGCCTATACTGGAAAAAGGAATATTTTCAAATAAAAACTGCACAGAAGCAATCTGCGAAACTTCTTACTGTTCTGTGCATTCAACTAACAGAGTGAACCTTAGTTATTATTGAGCAGTTCTGAAACACTCTTTCTGTAGAAAAATGCAAGTGAACATTCAGGGCCTAAGAGGCCTATAGCGGAAAAAATGAATGTTCAAATAAAAACTACACAGAAGAAATCTGTGAAACTTCTTACTGTTCTGTGCATTCAACTAACAGAGTTGAACCTTAGTTTATATTGAGAAGTAATGAAACACTCTTTCTGCAGAAAATGCATGTGAACATTCAGGGCGCTAAGAGGCCTATAGTTGAGAAAGGTATATGTTCAAATAAAAACTACAAAGAAGCTATCTGTGAAACAACTTACAGTTCTGTGCATGCAACTGACAGAGTTCAACCTTACATTGGATTGAGCAGTTCTGAAACACCCTTTCTGTAGAAAATGCAAGTGGACATTCAGGGCGCTAAGAGGCCTATGGTGGAAAAAGGAACACCTTCAATAAAATTACACAGAAGAAATCTGTGAAACTTCTTACTGTTCTGTTCTTTAAACTAACACAGTTGAACCTTACTTTTTATTGACAAGTTCTGAAACACTCTTTCTGTAGAAAATGCAAGTGGACATTCATGGCTCTAAGAGGCCTATAGTGGACAAGGAATATCTTCAAACAAAAACTACAAAGAAGCAATCTGTGAAACTTCTTTCTGTTCTGTGCTTTCAACTAACAGAGTTGAACCTTAGTTTTGATTGAGCAGTTCTGAAACACTCTTTCTGTAGAAAATACAAGTGGACATTCAGGGCGCTAAGAGCCTATAGTGGAAAAAGGAATAGGTTCAAATAAAAACTACACAGAAGATATCTGTGAAACTTCTCTCGTTCTGTGCATTCAACTAACAGAGTTGAACCTTAGTTTGATTGACAGTTCTGAAACACTCTTTCTGTAGAAAATGCAAGTGGACATTCATGGCGCTAGAGGCCCATAGTAGAAAAGGAATACTTCAAACAAAAACTATACAGAAGCAATCTGTGAACTTCTTTCTGTTCTGTGCATTCAACTAACAGAGTGAACCTTATTTTGATTGAGCAGTTCTGAAACACTCTTTCTGTAAAAAATGGAGTGGACTTCGGAGCGCTAAGAGGCCTACAGCGGAAAAAGTAATATCTTCAAATAAAAACTACACAGAAGCATTCTGTGAAACTTCTTTCTGTTCATGTGCATTCAACTAACAGAGTTTACTTTATTTTGATTGAGCAGTTCTGAAACACTCTTTCTGTAGAAAATGCAATTGGACATTCAGGCGCTAAGAGGCCTATAGTGGAAAAGGAATATTTTCAAATAAAACTGCACAGAAGAAATCTGTGAAACTTCTTACTGTTCTGTGCATCCACTAACAGAGTTGAACCTCAATTTTGATTGAGCAGTTCTGAAACACTCTTTCTGTAGAAAATACAAGTGGACATTCAGGGCGCTAAGAGGACTATAGTGGAAAAAGGAAAAAGTTCACATAAAAACTACACAGAAGCTATCTGTGAAACTTCTCTGTTCTGTGCATTCAACTAACGGAGTTGAACCTTACTTTTGATTGAGAGTTCTGAAACACTCTTTCTGTAGAAAATGCAAGTGGACCTTCGGAGCGCTAAGAGGCCTATAGCGGAAAAAGGAATACTTCAAAACAAACTACACAGAAGCATTCTGTGAAACTTCTTTCTGTTCTTGCATTCAACTAACAGAGTTGAACCTTACTTTTGATTGAGCAGTTCTGAAACACTCTTTTCTGTAGAAAATGCAATTGGACATTCAGGGCTAAGAGGCCTATAGTGGAAAAAGGAATATTTTCAAATAAAAACTGCACAGAAGCAATCTGTGAAACTTCTTACTGTTCTGTGCATTCAACTAACAGAGTTGAACCTTAGTTTTGATTGAGCAGTTCTGAAACACTCTTTCTGTAGAAAATGCAAGTGGACATTCAGGGCGCTAAGAGGCCTATAGCGGAAAAAAGAATATGTTCAAATAAAACTACACAGAAGATCTGTGAAACTTCTTACTGTTCTGTGCATTCAACTAACAGAGTTGAACCTTAGTTTTATTGAGAGTTGAAACACTCTTTCTGTAGAAAATGCAAGTGACATTCAGGGCGCTAAGAGGCCTATAGTGGAAAGGAATATTTCAAATAAAAACTACAAGAAGCATCTGTGAAACTTTGTTCTGGTGCATTCACTACAAGAGTTGAACCTTAACTTTGATTGATTCTGAAACACTCTTTCTGTAGAAAATGCAATGGACATTCAGGGCGCTAAGAGGCCTATAGTGGAAAAAGGAATATTTCAAATAAAAACTCACAGAAGCATCTGTGAAACTTCTTACGTTCTGTGCATTCAACTAACAGAGTTGAACCTTATTATTGAGCAGTTCTGAAACACTCTTTCTGTAGAAAATGCAAGTGGACATCAGGGCTAAGAGGCCTATAGGAAAATAACTATCAAATAAAAACTACACAGAAGCAATCTGTGAAACTTCTTACTGTTCTGTGCATTTCAACTAACAGAGTGAACCTTAGTTTTGATTGAGAGTTCTGAAACACTCTTTCTGTAGAAAATCAAGTGACATTCAGGGCGCTAAGAGGCCTATAGTGGAAAAGGAATAGTTCAAATAAAAACTACACAGAAGACATCTGTGAAACTTCTCTGTTCTGTGCATTCAACTAACAGAGTTGAACCTTATTGATTGAGCAGTTCTGAACACTCTTTCTGTAGAAAATGCAAGTGGACATTCAGGCGCTAAGAGGCCTAGAGAAAAAGCAAATTCAAATAAAAACTACACAGAAGCAATCTGTGAAACTCTTTGTTCTGTGCATTAAACTAACAGAGTTGAACCTTACTTTGATTGAGCCAGTTCTGAACTCCTTCTGTAGAAATGACAAGTGGACTTCGGGCGGCTAGGCAAGTGAAAAGTAATATTTCAATAAAATACACAGAGCATTGTGAACTTCTTCGTTCTTGCTTCAATAAAGTTTAACTTATTTTGATTGAGGTTCTGAACCTCTTTCTGTAGAAAATGCAAATGGACTTCAGGGCGTAAGAGGCATAGGGAAAATAATATTTCAATAAACTGCACAGAAGAATCTTGAAATTCTTTACTGTTCTGTGCATTCAACTACAGAGTTGTAACCTCATTTGATTGAGCATTCTGAACACTCTTCTGTAGAAAATACAAGTGGACATTCCAGGGCGTAAAGGCTATAGTGGAAAAGGAAAATTCACATAAAATACAACGAAGCATTGTGAAATTCCTCTGTTCTGTGCATTCAATAACGAGTTGAACCTTACTTTGATGAGAAGTTCTGAAACACTCTTTCTGTAGAAAATGCAATGGACTTCGAGCGCTAAGAGCTATAGCGGAAAAGTAATACCTTCAAAATACAAAACTACACAGAAGCATTCTGTGAACTTCTTTCTGTTCTGTGCATTCAACTACAGAGTTAACCTTATTTTGATTGAGCATTCTGAAACACTCTTTCTGTAGAAAATGCAATGGACATTCAGGGCGCTAGCGGCCTATAGTGGAAAAGGAATATTTTCAAATAAAACTGCACAGAAGAAATCTGTGAACTTCTACTGTTCTGTGCATTCAACTAACAGAGTTGAACCTCAGTTTGATTGAGCAGTTCTGAAACACTCTTTCTGTAGAAATACAAGTGGACATTCAGGCGCTAAGAGGACTATAGTGGAAAAAGAAAAAGTTCACATAAAAACTACACAGAATCTATCTGTGAAACTTCTGTCTGTTCTGTGCATTCAACTAACGGACTTGAACCTTACTTTTGATTGAGGAGTTCTGAAACACTCTTTCTGTAGAAAATGCAAGTGGACCTTCGGAGCGCTAAGAGGCCTATAGCGGAAAAAGGAATACTTCAAATACAAACTACACAGAAGGATTCTGTGAAACTTCTTTCTGTTCTTTGCATTCATCTAACAGAGTTGAACCTTACTTTTGATTGAGCACTTCTGAAACACCCTTTCTATAGAAAATGCAAGTGGACATTCAGGAGCTAAGAGGCTATACTGGAAAAAGGAATATTTTCAAATAAAAACTGCACAGAAGCAATCTGCGAAACTTCTTACTGTTCTGTGCATTCAACTAAAAGAGTTGAACCTTAGTTATTATTGAGCAGTTCTGAAACACTCTTTCTGTAGAAAATGCAAGTGAACATTCAGGGCGCTAGGAGGCCTATAGCGGAAAAATGAATATGTTCAAATAAAAACTACACAGAAGAAATCTGTGAAACTTCTTACTGTTCTGTGCATTCAACTAACAGAGTTGAACCTTAGTTTATATTGAAAAGTAATGAAACACTCTTTCTGCAGAAAATGCATGTGAACATTCAGGGCGCTAAGAGGCCTATAGTTGAGAAAGGTATATGTTCAAATAAAAACTACAAAGAAGCTATCTGTGAAACATCTTACAGTTCTGTGCATTCAACTGACAGAGTTTCAACCTACATTTGATTGAGCAGTTCTGAAACACCCTTTCTGTAGAAAATGCAAGTGGACATTCAGGGCGCTAAGAGGCTATGGTGGAAAAGGAACACTTCAAATAAAAATTACACAGAAGCAATCTGTGAACTTTTACGGTTCTGTTCTTTTAAACTAACACAGTTAACCTAATTTGGATTGAACAGTTCTGAAACACTCTTTCTGTAGAAAATGCAAGGGACATTCATGGCTCTAAGAGGCCTATAGTGGACAAGGGAATATCTTCAAACAAAAACTACAAAGAAGCAATCTGTGAAACTTCTTTCTGTTCTGTGCTTTCAACTACAGAGTTGAACCTTAGTTTGATTGAGCAGTTCTGAAACACTCTTTCTGTAGAAAATACAAGTGGACATTCAGGGCGCTAAGAGGCCTATAGTGGAAAAAAGGAATAGGTCAAATAAAAACTACACAGAAGATATCTGTGAAACTTCTCTCTGTTCTGTGCATTCAACTAACAGAGTTGAACCTTAGTTTGGATGAGCAGTTCTGAAACACTCTTTCTGTAGAAAATGCAAGTGGACATTCATGGCGCTAAGAGGCCCATAGTAGAAAAAGGAATATCTTCAAACAAAAACTATACAGAAGCAATCTGTGAAACTTCTTTCGTTCTGTGCATTCAACTAACAGAGTTGAACCTTACTTTTGATTGAGCAGTTCTGAAACACTCTTTCTGTAGAAAATGGACGTGGACCTTCGGGAGCGCTAAGAGGCCTACAGCGGAAAAAGTAATATCTTCAAATAAAAACTACACAGAAGCATTCTGTGAAACTTCTTTCTGTTCATTGCATTCAACTAACAGAGTTAACTTTACTTTTGATTGAGCAGTTCTGAAACACTCTTTCTGTAGAAAATGCAAGTGGACATTCAGGGCGCTAAGAGGCCTATAGTGGAAAAGGAATATTTTCAAATAAAAACTGCACAGAAGAAATCTGTGAAACTTCTTACTGTTCTGTGCATTCAACTAACAGAGTTGAACCTCAATTTTGATTGAGCAGTTCTGAAACACTCTTTCTGTAGAAAATTCAAGTGGACATTCAGGGCGCTAAGAGGACTATAGTGGAAAAAGGAAAAAGTTCACATAAAAACTACACAGAAGCTATCTGTGAAACTTCTCTCTGTTCTGTGCATTCAAATAACGGAGTTGAACCTTACTTTGATTGAGAGTTCTGAAACACTCTTTCTGTAGAAAATGCAAGTGGACATTCGGAGCGCTAAGAGGCCTATAGCGGAAAAAGTAATTCAAATACAAACTACACAGAAGCATTCTGTGAAACTTCTTTCTGTTCTGTGCATTCAACTAACAGAGTTTAACC